>NC_051213.1:38469814-38674814 GCF_015220715.1 Pygocentrus nattereri | reverse complement strand
AAAGGTGTCAATTGAATGCTTTTGCAATGTTGTAACTGATTATAATAATATTAACTCAGTTTTTTACTAAAACAAAAATCTTGGCATATGGTAAAATCTAAAAAACTGAACTGCTTGTTAATTTTGTTTTATTGATTCTATTTTCCACTGCATAAATAGTTCCTCCAACCATATTTCAGTGTTTTTTTATAATACTGAATTATACCAAAATAGTTTAATTAACTCTTGATGAAACCTGACATTTCATGGTGTAATGAGCCATTTCCTAAAGAGCTGTAATTGTGTTGAATTGTGAGATCAGACATTTACAACCCTACTTTTGATTATTCACAGGCTGAACATCCGTGGCCTGGCAAAGGACTTCTCAGCACATACATCTTCACATTTCAACACATCATAAATGTGAAGCTGATTGGATGGAGCACTCAAAATCCTGCGTGGCTCTACAAGGTTCCTAGTGAACATAACCTCGGAACTCCAGCATCAGGTAATTCTTCAGAAAAGTAGGCAGGCCCAGTCTGGGCACTACTTTGGGCATGCGATTGTCCAAATAGGTGCGTAGCTGGTAGCGGGCCAGGTGCTGCAGGGAGCGAGGATTATGGGCCAAGGCAAACACAGACTCATAGAATTCTCTGTGTTTCTGCAGGGAGAACCCAAAGAACAACACATAGTTTAAACCTGTGGATTGCCACAGCAATCTTTTGTCTCCTGTACATTTTGAAGGAATTGAGATTTACAGTAAGACAATGCAAAAGATAATGCAAAAATTTAGGCACTGACTTTAGCAAATACAAATACCCCACATCTGAAATATGCTGGTTTATATCGTACCCTTATTAATCCCTTCTGATTGACAGTCAATAGTTATTTGTCTCTATAAATCCACATTCTTTCTATGTAGGGCCCAGATATCTGTGGGTTCTCCTTACCTGAAATGCCTCTGGGGAAACTGCCTCCACCCATTCATCTGTAACCTTGATGCGACCATATGCATTTAGCAGCACTTCTATTGTTCGTGGAGACATACAGCAGTACCTAAGCACCTGATAGGAATGTACATATACATGTCAAAGACAGTGTCTCTATCTCTCAACTATACCTCTAGTTTACTAGCTACATTAATGCAAGTATTAAGAAATTGGATGGGAGTAATGCAGAGTAGTGTGCTGCTAATACCTAGATGGTGCACTACAAATCCTGAAAAATGATATCCATATGAAACATTACATTGTTGTTTGAACTCAGTGGACTGTTTGAAAAATTTCTAAAGAGAGATTCCTTTTTTCTTTCAGTAGCTGTATTTCTACCCAGTTTTGTTTACACTGTTTGTGATATGATTTCGCAATGGTACAATAGTAACTGGGCATGTTATGTTACAGCTAACAGCTAACCCAGGAGCAATTCATTAATGTGATGAACCATGTGGTAATTTGCGTTTCTGTGTTGTGCGACATATTAAGTGCTCTCTAGATAGTGAACAATGTAGCATATAGTGTAAGAATATAGTACATAGTACCTGAATTGTGACACTGGGTATGGCTTTCTGTCACAAATGCAAAAGTTCCTTTAAATCTAATAAAAAAATATTAAGGGGCACATTTTGAGAGGTATAAATACCCATGCTGCAATAACTTTCATTAACTATCATTAACTATCATTCAAAATGAAAATACTGTAATTTCCTGCTACTTTTTTGCTCGGCAATACAACTGAAGCATATGATCCATGTTATTTAAATACATACTGAATTAAGGTGCAGCAAATTATGTTGAAAAATTCAGCAATGGCAAGTCAAGTGGCTTGTGTTGATAGCATTTGTTGTTTGTAACTGGCCTGAGAACAGTTTCATAGTTTCTCTTAATTCAGCCAACAGATTTGGGTAATAGTAGCTGTTCCTAGATCAGGATGATAGTGACAGTTTCCACCTGGAGCTACATCCCCACCTGTTTTGGAAAGGGCAGAGGTCGGAGGGCGTATTTCTGGGGGAGCTCAGAGCAGAATAATTAAGCACTTGGCTTGATGAACAGATTGGGCCCCCCTCTGGGGGATTGTCGAGAACTTCTGCAATTAGTGCTAATTAATCTCCTATTAACATTTGCCTCGTTAAGACTCAGGCAATTTATCTGGCACAAGTGGGATTCGCTGGTTGTACTGTACTGACTGAAGTGTACAATGAGCAAAGCATTTAAAGCCAAACCACAAAATTAGGGTGAAATCAATTAAATCTAAAGCGTTCTTATCGTTTACTTTGCTGTAGCATTTATTAGTTTGTTTATTTCATGTGCTCCATAAATCTGTATATACATTTGATTACATGGCACACTTTCTTCTGAGGGCATTTTGCAATAGCACCAAATTCCTTGATTCACTTCCCATAAATCAGGGTTGGATTTGGTTTCATTTAATCTCAATCTCTGGTCCACATAAGCATTCCTTTATATAACGCTATATGGATTGATTTTCATTCCCTGAAAAGATAGAAGTAGGAGACATTTCTGAGGAGATCAGATATAAGATTTACATGAGAATGAAAATCAAAGGGAAAATAAAATTATAAAAGATATAGACAAAATGTGACACTCAGCAAGTGTGCAAGACCTGGTAGACCACCAAAACTGTTACCATCAGATAAACAGAATTTAAAGCAATACAGAAGAAAATGTGCAATGCAAATACAAAAGCTGCTGTCGTTCTGAGAACAATGGACTGGCCACTCCAGAATACAGACCTCAGTATCACCGAATGTGTTTGGGATGATTTGGATTGAAACTGCAAGCAATTTCGAAGACTGAACGTGGAAATGTTTAAAAATATCGCATATTCTTTTAAAAAGTGAAAGCAAGTCTGCTGAAAAGAATGAAAGCTGTAATGAAGGCAAAGAGTAGACACACTAAATACTGGAAAATGTGATATTATGTTTAGTTTTTGAGGCTACTTTATTTTACATATATAATTTTCGATTATATATGGGTGCTGCTTTTTTAACTTCTACTTAATTACTGTTTTGACTGGAAGTTAAATAAATGAAGGACAGTCTTTGGCTTTTGCACAATACTGTATGTAAACAACAAGCCTATTTTACAAATTTAAGTTAGAAATATTAAGTAAGTAAGGAAATTATATTGTCATTTTCTGCTCTCAATGGAAGGTCATTTTGTGTGGGGGCCCACTGATATTTTTATTTTATTTTATTTTTTTGCTATAGGATACCATTTATGCCACTGCACAGCATAAAACTTCAGTCATAAAAAAGCAGAGAACAGATTTATTTTATCGCATGTGTTGATGGAGGGGGGAAGTCTGAAAGTTATGGTAAGTTTCTCTATTTTCATGTAGAGTGAAGGGGAGAATAATTTTGAAATCAAGAATATATTTAGTATAAGATGATGGGTGAGTGAGATTTGTGAAAATAGGTCAAGGGTGTTATGCAGCCCATGCCTAATACATACAGACTCACCTTTGCCAGTGCTCCTGGCCAAACCCTGATGGATCCATAGTTCAACAATGCCTTCACTATCCTCTCTGGCTGGTGATCAATCTTATAGGCCACTATCTTCAAGATGTTATGCATGGGTGCCTCCCCACCATAGTCCATGGTGTTGACAGAGGCACCCCTTTGCAGCAGCAAATCCACCACGTCTGGGTTGGCATTCTTGCAGGCCATGTGCAGAGGTGTCTGCTTGTCAGCATCACCCGTCTGCACATCCGCTCCAGCATCCACTAGCTGCTGGCACACTTGCCTGTAGCGCTCCAGGGCAGCCAATTCCTGTGGCTGTGAGCAGGCAGAATTGAGTGGTGTGAGGCCATCATCATTCTGCCGCTCTAGTGCCGCACCATGACGCAGGTAGAGATCCACATGAGCTGAGAGGCCATGACGTGCTGCCACATGCAGTGGCGTGTCATTTTCATCCAGGCTGCGTCCATTGACAGCGGCTCCGAACTGGATGAGGTGCTTGGCACACCTGTAAGAAACCATAAGAATCACAGGGATACCAAATCTGAATAGCAGTACCACTGGAACCATGGTAAAATATAAATAAAAAGAAGGGCATATTTAATTGTGTCAATGGAATATCATTGAGGATTAAAATGACAGTTCAGGGAAAAATGTTCAGCTTGTTACATTACTTGCTGAACTTATGCTGCAACCATTTCATATCACACTTATTGTTTCAGTGTACTTACTGTGTGACAATTTCATATGATGAAAATTATGATGTCAATGTACATACATGGTAACTATTTCATATTACATACATTAAGGTGTCATTGATCAGTCAAGACATGTTTGGTGACTTTGGCATGTGAGCCTATAATATCCATTCTGAAATAATTCTACATTTGCCTCAAATTACATTATAATTTACAAAAATGGACAGAAGTAAAGACAATTCAGACTGTTATCTAATGTTCTTTTGTGCATTTTTATAGATGTGTGTGTCATACAGTGTCAGAAACCACATAAAAAGTCTATTTGAGTTTACTGAACAAGTCAATATGACTTATGTAGGATGTTTGCACACTGCTAACTGGTGGGCTGTAAGTTTCCATTACTTGTTAACTACATTAGCTTTGCAGCTCAAGTGCAAAACTAAAGAATCAGAAAAGAAACTTCAGACACCAAACATGTCTTGCTGACTGGATACATCTGGGGAAAGGGAAAAACTGTGTAAATATATTTATATTTTGCTTATCTATTACTATTAGGTACTGTCGAACAGTTATGTGTATGTGAGGTTATGTGTGTTTATGCGAAGATGTGGGTCTGTTTTTCTCCAGTTTTGCCAATTTTATTGCAAGATGACTTCTGTATTAAATATGTGGTCTTTTCTTTCTACTTTTTGGGGTATATTATACATCACAGAAAATATGAATGAATGGGTGTTTTTCAAAAGTTTCTAATATTTTAACCGATCCAGGCTGTGGTAAATTCCCCATCACTGTAATCTTTACAAAACCCTTATTTATTGATGGTGGGCTTCTGGAGGGGTAGAGCAATTGCTGCTACTTAATTCTCCTTCTCCTTCATGCTCTTCATTCCTCCTTCCCTACCATATCATGTTACAGTACTTACAGTACAGAACAATTCATATTATATTATGTATGGTGTCACTGTAATAATGGTGTTGCAAATTGAATCTCTGCAAATTATTCAAACAGTTCTTACTATATATGTACTCACTCCAGAGAGTTCAGCTCTGTACAGACGTGGAGGGGCATCAGTCCGTCCTCATTGACAGCATTGGCATTGGCACCATACTCCAGCAGCAGTTTGATGCATTCCGGTTGGCACTCCTCGCAGGCTTCATGCAATGCAGTGGTGCCTCCGGGGGCAAAATCAACATTGGCTCCTCTCAGCAGCAGGTGCCTGAGGCAGTCAGTGAAGCCTCGGCCCGCTGTAATGTGCAGAGGAGTGGTCAGCTCCTGCTCATAGGTCAGCGACCACAGTCCTGGAGCACAAAGGGACAAATGAGAGTAGCGTGTAATATACTGAGGGAAGCAGAAAATGTTGTGTAAAGTGCTTAACGCTGAATCTTGCATTAATACCCACAGGTAAATGAAAAGTAAGCTGAAATTCCAGTTAGATACTTAAGATTTTTTTCACGTCGGGTCAGAATAATTGTATATCACAGATGGAAATCAATTATTCAACTACAACCTCATTTCCAAAAAAAGCTGGGACGCTGTGCAGAATGTAAATAAAAATAAAATGCAATGATATGCAAATCATGTAAACCATATTTTCAAAGGAAAATAGTAGAAAGACAAAATATCAAATGTTGAAACTGAGAAATTTTATCATTTTTTTGAAAAATATATGCCCATTTTGAATTTGCCAACAACACATTCCAAAAAATTTGTGACAGAGGCATGTTTATCACTTTGCTGCATCACCTCTTCTTTTAACAGCACTGCAAGCATTTGGAAATTGAGGAGACACTGGGGTCTCCTTTGTCATATTTTTAATTTGATAAATGTTCCAAATGTTATCAGTGGTGGCAGGTCTGGACAAGTCAGTTTAGCACCCGGACTCTATTAATACAAAGCAATGCTCTTGTAATACATGCAGAATGTGGTTTTACATTGTCTTGCTGAAATAAGCAGCGCCTTCCCTGAAAAAGGGGTCATCTGGATGGCATATATATGTTGCCAAAACATGTATATTTCGTTCAGCATTAATGGTGCCTTCACTGATGTGCATGTCGCCCATGCCATGTGCAGTAATGCTCCCCGATACCATCATAAATACTGGCTTTTGAACTGTCCACTGAAAACAAACTTGAGTGGTCTTTAGCTTGGACACACTGTCCATTATTTCCAAAAAGAATTTCATATGTTGATTTGTCGGACAACAGGACACTTTTCCATCTGCTCTCAGTCTATTTAAAATGAGCTTGGGCCCAGTGAAGGTGGCAGCGTTTCTGGATTCTGTTTATATAAGGTTTCTTCTTTGCATTTTAGAGTTTTAATTAGCATTTGTGGAAGCAATGACAGACGGAAGTGTTTCTGAGCCCAAGCAGTAGTTTCCTCTACAGAAACATGTCTATTTTTAATGCAGTGTCGTCTGAGGGCCCAAAGATCATGTCCATCAAATACTGCTTTTGGCCCATGTCCCTTCCATATAGAGATTTCTCCAGATTCTCTGAATCTTTTAATGTTATAATATACCATAGCCTCTCCTTGGATCACCACCTTATCGTGGTGGAGGGGTTTGCGTGCTTGAATGATTTTAGGAGCTATGTTGTCTGGAGCAAAAGCTCCTGGTAGGGTCTCCCATGGCAAACTGGTCCTAGGTGACAGGTCAGACAAAGTGTGATCCATAATAACCCCTATGAAGACACAAAAACTGGACTTGTGTACCCTGCCCGGAACAGGGTTACCGGGGCCCCACCCTGGAGCCAGGCCTGGGGGAGGGGCTCGCCAGCGAGTGTCTGGTGGCCGGGCATATACTCATGGTGCCCGGCCGGGCCCAGCCCGAAGGAGTTACATGAGTCCCTCCTCCCATCGACCCACCACCAATGGGAGGGGCAGTAGTAGGGGTTCGGTGCGTTGTGGATCGGGCAGTGTCCGAAGGCATGGGCCTTGGCGTTCTGATCCTCGGTTGCTGAAACTGGCTTTTTGAACTTGGAACGTTACCTCACTGGCGGGAAAGGAGCCTGAGTTGGTGCGCGAGGTTGAGAGATACCGGCTAGATATAGTCGGGCTCACCTCAACACACAGCTTGGGCTCTGGGTCCAATCTCCTTGAGAGGGGCTGGACTTCATTCTTTTCTGGAGTTGACCATGGTGAGAGGCGGCGGGCAGGTGTGGGCTTTCTCATAGCCCCTCGACTCGGTGCCTGTATGTTGGGGTTTTCTCCGGTGGACGAGAGGGTAGCTTCCCTACGCCTTCGGGTTGGGGAACGGGTCCTGACTGTTGTCTGTGCTTATGCACCGAACAGCAGTTCAGAGTACCCAGCCTTCTTAGAGTCCTTGGGAAGGGTGCTTGAAAGTGCTCCTCCTGGAGACTCTATTGTCCTACTGGGGGACTTCAACGCTCACGTGGGCAATGACAGTGAGACCTGGAGGGGTGTGATTGGGAGGAATGGCCTCTCTGATCTGAACCCGAGTGGTGTTCAGTTTTTGGACTTCTGCGCAAACCACAGTTTGTCCATCACGAACACCATGTTTGAACACAAGGATGTCCATAAGTGCACATGGCACCAGGACACCCTAGGCCGCAGTTCAATGATTGACTTTGTAGTCGTGTCATCAGACTTGCGGCCATGTGTTTTGGACACTCGGGTAAAGAGAGGAGCTGAGCTGTCAACTGATCACCACCTAGTGGTGAGTTGGATCAGGTGGTGGGGGAAGCGGCTGACTGTAGCTGTGGCCGTAAGGTAGTTGGTGCCTGTTGGGGCGGTAATCCTTGAACCCGGTGGTGGACACCCCAGGTGAGAGATGCCGTCAAGCTGAAGAAGGAGTCCTACCAGGCATGGTTGGCCTGTGGGACACCAGAGGCAGCTGGCAGGTATCGACAGGCCAAGCGATCTGCGGCTTCAGTTGTCACCAAGGCAAAAACCCGTGTATGGGAGGAGTTTGGTGAGGCCTTGGAAAGTGACTTTAAGTCGGCTCCGAAAAGATTCTGGCAAACCGTCAGGCAACTCAGAAGGGGAAAGCAGTGTGCCACTAGCACTGTATATAGTGGAGATGGTGTGCTGCTGACTTCGACTGAAGACGTCATTGGGCGGTGGAAGGAATACTTTGAGGACCTTCTCAATCCCACCGACACGTTCTCCAGTGAGGAGGCTAAGTCTGGGGACATGGGAATAGGCTTGTGCATTACTGAGGCCGAAGTCGCTAAGGTAGTTAAGAAGCTCCTTGGTGGCAAGGCTCCAGGGGTGGATGAGATCCACCCTGAGTTCCTCAAGGCTCTGGATGTTGTGGGGCTGTCTTGGCTGACACGCCTTTTCAGCATTGCGTGGACATCGGGGGCGGTGCCACTGGATTGGCAGACTGGGGTGGTGGTGCCTCTTTTTAAAAAAGGGGACCGGAGGGTGTGTTCCAACTACAGGGGAATCACACTCCTCAGCCTCCCTGGCAGGCATTCGACTGTGTTCCCCGGGGTATTCTGTGGGAGGTGCTTTGGGAGTACGGGGTACATGGCTCTTTGCTATGAGCCATTCAGGCCCTGTACAAACAAAGCTGGAGTTTGGTTCGCATAGCCAGCAGTAAGTCAGACTCGTTCCCAGTGAGAGTTGGACTCCGTCAGGGCTGCCCTTTGTCACCGATTCTATTCATAATTTTTATGGATAGAATTTCTAGGCGCAGTCAAGGGATGGAGGGTGTCCGGTTTGGTGACCTCAGGGTCACATCGCTGCTGTTTGCAGATGATGTGGTCCTATTGGGGACATCAGGTCGCGAACTTCAGCTTTCGCTGGATCGGTTTGCAGCCGAGTGTGAAGCGGCTGGGATGAGAATCAGTACCTCTAAATCCGAGACCATGGTTCTCAGGCAGAAAAGCGTGGAGAGCCCTCTCTGGGTCGGGGATAGGCTCTTGCCTCAAGTGGAGGAGTTCAAGTATCTCGGGGTCTTGTTCACGAGTGATGGTACAAGGGAGCGGGAGATTGACAGGCGGATTGGTGCTGGGTCAGCAGTGATGCGGGCTCTTTACCGGTCTGTTGTGGTGAAGAAAGAGCTGAGCCATAAGGCAAGGCTATCGATTTACCGGTCGATCTACGTTCCCACCCTCACCTATGGTCATGAGCTTTGGGTAATGACCGAAAGAATAAGATCGCGAATACAAGCGGCCGAAATGAGTTTCCTCCGCAGGGTGTCTGGACTCTCCCTTAGAGATAGGGTGAGAAGTTCAGTCATCCGGGAAGGACTCGGAGTAGAGCCGCTGCTTCTTCACGTCGAGAGGAGCCAGCTGAGGTGGTTCGGGCATCTGGTTAGGATGCCTCCTGGACGCCTCCCTCGGGAGGTGTCACAGGCAAGTCCACCTGGGAGGAGACCCCGGGGAAGACCCAGGACACGCTGGCGCGACTATATCGCCCAGCTGGCCTGGGAGCGCCTCGGAATCCCCCTTGGAGAGCTGGTGGAAGTAGCTGGGGAAAGGGAGGTCTGGGCTTCATTGCTTAGGATGCTGCCCCCGCGACCCGAACCCCGGAGAAGCGGAAGATAATGGATGGATGGATGGATGGATGGATGGAATATACCATAGATGATAAAAGGCAAAAGTTCTTTGCTGTTTTACATTGAGAAACGACTTAAATTGTTGCACTATTTGATCATGCAGAGTGTTGAACCTCTCCTCATCTTTAATTCTGAAAGACTCAGCCTCTCTGGGATGTTCTTTTTATACCCAATCATGTAACTGACTTGTTGCCAATTAACCACCAGGTGTTAATCAAATCAGAATGGTAATATATTTAAAAAAAAACAAACAAAAAAAAAACTCAGTTTTGACATTTGATGTGTTGTCTTCATACTACTTTCAATGAAATACAGGGTTTAAATGATTTGCACATCATTGCATGTTGTTTTTATTTACATTTCACACAGCATCCAAACCTTTTTGCAAATGGGATTGGTGTATGGAAAACCTGCTTTTAGCTTAGACCAATCTGATTGAAAACATTAAACGACTGGCAGAATGGCACATTGAGTAGTACTGCACACAGGTAAATGAATAGGAAGCTGAAATTCCAGGAAGATTTTAAAGGCCTCACATAGCGCCAGAATAGTTATATACACTCACCGGCTACTTTATTAGGTACACCTTGATAATAAAAGGTTGGACCCCCTTTTGCCTCCAGACCGACCTTAATTCTTCGTGGCATACTTTCAACAAGGTGTAGGAAACATTCCTCAGAGATTTTGGTTGGTTATTTGAGTTACTGTTGCCTTTCTATCTTCTCGAACCAGTCTGCCCGTTCTCCTCTGACCTCTAACATCAACAAGGTATTTTCGTCCACACAACTGCCGCTCACTGGATATTTTTCTCTTTTTCTGACCGTTCTCTGTAAACCCTAGAGATTGTTGTGCGTAAAATCCCAGTAGATCAACAGTTTCTGAAATACTCAGATCAGCCCATCTGGCACCAACAACCATGCCACATTCAAAGTCACTTAAATCACCCTTTTTTTCCCATTCTGATGCTCGGTTTGCACTTCAGGAAGTTTTCTTGACCACCTCTACATGCCTAAATGGCTTGAGTTGCAGCCATATGATTGGCTGATTAGCTATTTGTGTTAACAAGCAATTGAACATTGTACCTAATAAAGTGGCTGGTTAGTATATATCAGGAAAATCCGTTTTGGCCTGGCCCAAGCTGATTTAATACATTAAATAACTGTCAACAGTTACTGTGTGAACAGTAATGCACACAGGTAAATGAATAGGTGAAAGTCCAAGTGGATATTGAAGACCTTATTCACGTTGGGCCAGAGAAATTACATGTCACAGATATTGATCCAGTGTCCCACTGTAAGGAAAACTTGGTTTTAGCCTGGTCCAAGCTGACCTAATACTAAAAAAAACTAAAAACTAAATATAACTGAAAACATGGCACATATAGAAAGTGGTGCCCACATGGCAGCTGAAATTCCAGGTGAATATCAAAAGGCTTATTCACATCAAGCCAAAATACTTACATGCCACAGACAGACAACAAATCTGGTTTTAGCTTGGCCCCAAGCTGAATTAATACATTAAAATAACTGACAGCATGACGCATTGAGCAGTAATACACATGGGTAAATAAATAAGAATGTGAAATTCCATGTGGATATTGAAGACCTCATTCACGTCAGACCAGAGAAATTCCATATCACAGATAGAGAACCAGTCTCCCACTGTAAGGAAGTCCTGGTTTTAGCCTGGTCTGAATGAATAGGATGCTGAAATTCCAGGTGAATATTGAAGGCCTTATTCACGTCGGGCCAGAATAATTACAAATCACAGACAGAAAATCAATCTCCCGCTGTAAAGGAAACATGGTTTTAGCCTTGCCAAAGCTGATTTAATACATTCAAATACCTCTCAACATGGCACATTGAGCAGTAACGCACACAAGTAAATGAATAGGAAGCTGAAATTCCAGGTAAATGTTGATGGCATTATTCACATCAGATCAGAAAATTTACATTGTAGATCCAGTCTTCAAATGTCCGGACAACCTGGTTTTACTCTGGCCCAAGCTTATTTAATTCTTAATAATAAATACTGGAAACATGGCACATATAGCGGTCGTGCCCACAGGAAAATGAACAGGATGCTAGAATTCTAGAAGGCTATTGAGAACATTATTCACATCCAGCTAAAATAATTACATATCCTAGATAAAAGATCCAGTCTCCCACTATAAGAAAAACATGGTTTTAGATTGGCCCAAACTGATTTAATACATTAAAACAACTGGCAACATGGCACATTGAGCAGTAATGCACACAGTTAAAGGAATGGGAAGCCAAAATTCCAGGTGGATGTTGAATGCATTATTCACATAGGGCCAGAATAGTTACTTATCTGAGATAGAAAACCAGGTTCCCACTGTAAGGAAAACCTAGTACCTTTGACTTTTAAATGATTACATCAGGCTTTATATGGAGACTTGCAGCAGTGCACACATACATATTTTAGTTATTTTTTGTCCCCTGAGTTAGTAATGCTGCTTCTTTCAGTTTTAACAAAAATATTACATAGTGCTGCTTTCATATAAGCAAATCTTCAAGAATCCAAAATGAATAATGTTATGAAATAATGTAAAAAATAATTTTAATCTAATCTACTATAATTCTATAATATTCTATTTCATACAACAGACATGAACTCTTGACATACTTAACCCTCTGTAGTTGAACCTGAAGTTCTTCCACTCCTCTATGTCACTAGTATCATAAATAGCGTCCATAAGGTGTGCATATTCAGGGTCATCAATGATACTGATCACAGTGATCTCATCGCCAACCAAAAGTGCATTCCAGAATTGAAGAATGCATCCTTCAGCGCGCGCTGTTGCGATCACGTCATTGCGATATTTCTTCTGCTTCCGGAACTTAATCTTTGGCGCCATGCCAGAGAAGAAAGTATCTCTGCTCAAGATCTATAAAGCTTCTAATTGGATAGTATCCAACTTCAGGCTTCCTTCAAGTAACCCTTCTTGTTTGGATGCTGCTTTGAGCAGTAGGACAGTTGCTTCTCTTGGGTAACGTTTGGATAGTCTGAGCTCTGTTTGTCTGGACAGGGGCTATTTTAAGGGACGCTGACTGATATCTGACCTTTTGATACCTTAGACCCATGAGGTGTTTTGGGCTTCTGTAGCTGATGAAATTTGTGTGCTCACATATCACGCTATTGCATTTATTAACATGACCTGTACATGCTACCTTGACCTCCAGAAGTTCTGACATCCTTGATAAATGAAAACAAAAAAAAGTTATGAAAGATCATAATATGCATAAAAAGTAACCTTCCTGTAAAACTAAATTTAGTACTGACCAGTATTGTGTCTTCTCTTACAATACTGGATGATGACAGGGGACAAATGAAGGTTTCTGGAATCATTTGTCCAGAGAAAATCATCTCTAAGAGTCCTTAGTCTTCATTCAACTCAAGTCTTTGCTTGAGTTTAAGTCGTAAACTGGAATGGCGACTACAAAAGCTTGACTCTGTGGTCAGTGAATTAATTTCTGTGTATACTTGTGATATGCTTCAGATTATTGTCTTTCTCAAGGTGATTCAACCTTAACCTCCTGCTGAAGGCAGTCAGATACTGATGTAAAATTTCCTAGTTTTTGAGGTCCATGATGTCATGTATTCTAAGGTCTTTGGGGGAAAAAACAGCCAAACATCATTGTTCCACCACCACACTTCACAGTAGAGAGTAGCATCTTTTCTGCATTACATTGACAATTTATTATACCCAACACACTTCTGATGTTCATATCTGAAAAAAGTCTTTTTTTTGTCATCTGACAAAAGACCTAACTATTTTCAGTGAATTCTAGCCTCTTAGGTTTGTGATTTGACAGCAAGGCCTTTCTCTGAACATGCCTTCTAAATAGTGTTGCTATGGAGATGGTTTAATTGTCATTTTAAAGAATGGTTACCCCCACAATGCAACTGGTATGAGGCAATATTTCACACTTTTGTAAAGTTATGATTATTAGCCTTTGTTTGAAGTTTAACAGCCTTATGCCTCATTTCATTAATATATGAATTATACTTATCCATTGATATATTGTATTTTAATGGGTGACTGGGTGTTTGGCTTGTATGTCACTGAGTCCAACTCGAGAATATCAAGAAAAGAAAGACTTGAAAGTCGTCTTGGACTTCAATACCAATGACTCGGACTCAGACTTCAGCTTTATGACTCAGAAAGACTCAAGACACAAAGTTGAAGAAACATGGAGAGATGTCTGATTGCAGACTGGTACACGGACGGTTGCACTGAATGTTAATGGATTCGTTTCCCGCCGTCAATCTGATATACAGCAGCATCATCAGATGTCTAGCTTATTTTACCTCGGGAAGACAATTTAAGTCTTAGAGCTGAAGTTCAGCTCCATAAACTGGAAACAAGCAAAGCATCAACAGCATCAATGTGCCCTCACTCAGCACTTAAACTCTTAGTGGAGAAACTCGTGAGGCGAACTAACCGTTTTCCTCATGACAGCATGTCATTCTACTTTATATGGTGCAACAGTTTGGCACTGGAACATAACTGCTGCACCATTCAAGGTGGAACGGAAAATTTAAATAAGAAGCTGATGGCAGAAAAGTGAGCTTCACAGTTTCACACATTCACCATCATTTTGCTGTCATTTCTGTAAACTTTGTTCTGCTAAGTCGTTTTGGTTTCTGTTATCGTCTAAATTCTATTCAAATCATGCAGTTGTTTTTAGTTCACTGAACTAGTTTAGTGCTGAGCTAGTTTTTATTTTAATCCTATGTACTCAATGTTGTATTTTTTAGTTCAACAGCATTTTTTCAAATTATTTTCATGTGTTGTTGCACTATTCTTTGTGTATACAGCATACCTGCCATAGTCATCTGTGTACCATGGATTCTGTATTTTAGTTGGAAGGGTAAAAAAAAAATCTTGATTGAGACTTACTTGTTCCCACCTGGTATTTAGTATGTGTCCCCTAAATATATATAAGAATTAACTATATATAGAACTATATATAGAAGTAATATGTAAGAAGTAACACATTTAGAGTGCATGTAGAATACACACTCGTAGGGCATAAATTCTGCTTTGTAAAATGTAATTAATTCACACTATTCTGTTACTCATTGGCAGTTTTCTTCATGTTATTCGTATGTTAATATATTTCAAGTTACAATGTACTCAACATTAATTTGGCTTTTTTGCCTGCTTCAGTCCACTACTGTTCCTGTGTACAATTTGCTGTATACCAACAACAAAGTCTTGTGATTTTGACTATGAAGTGGATAGATATGCAATTTTTAGTTAATAGCATATAAGTAACTTGCAACAAAACACATGCACAAGCCAGTATGACACTGATACAAAGCTTATTCCTTGAGAACATGTCCTATACTGAGGAAACTGTTGGATCGTCCCTCAAAATGTAGTGGCACTGAGATTAATAACTGAATCACAGTTATTTATCGGTCTATTCAGGCTTTAGTAGTTTCGCATTTGTGAAGAGGTCATTTTTTGAATTCTTCTGTAGAGTTTGTTACATCCTGTGCACTGATTTTAAAGAGTTAATAAACAAGCTTTGACAGTGTTTCTTTTAAAGGTAGTATATATTTTTCATTTAGTGGTAAGTTTTCTAAAATGATTCTGCTTAAAAATGTAAAGTTTAATTTATGTGAATACTTCCAAAATGTCACTTGGATTGAATAGATTCTTTATTTTTGTATTCCAGATACTTGTATTTCATTACATCCCAACCCTGTCTGTGTTAAATGTGAGATTAGACTGTATCTAAGTCTGTGTTCTCTCTATATGTTATATTACATCCCAACCCTGTTATACCCTGGTGAGAGGAAGTCATGAAAGACCACTGAAGAGTTTATAAAGACTTTGGTGTGCTTGAAAAGAGGCAAATAGGAGAATATTTCTAGTACATTTTATTCAAATATTGTAGAGGTGTCAATAGTTGTTGCTTTTTTTAAAAGAAAACTATTTCTTAATTTCCTTGCTTTTTCATTGCAGGATCACAAAGTTGAATTGCTGAATTGAGTAAATGAAAACTGTGTCCACACATCTTTTAGTTAAAAACCTTTGAAACATTTAGCATTTTGTTGCCTTAAATTAAGGTGAATGAAGATTAATTTTCAGTGTTAAAAATATTTTGAAAGTTTAATTTATTAATAGACTCAGACTGCTCTGAAATATTCTTTACCAACAACTACATAGTGTTCATGTAGCACTATCAACCAAAAGAAATATTAATTAATTTCAACCAGTTAAAGACAAAAATGTACATTGAGTTATTCAGGTTTTTCCATCCTCATTCAGCCAGCCTTTATCATGAAACCATAGTATTTCAATGACTTCTTCAGCCACTTAATTAAGGACTGTCTCCAAAAAAATAAAAATAAAACCCCTCTCTTACCTCTTACTTTCCCATCTGAGACCCAGCGCATGGCTCCTCCTTCAGGCTGGATGACCAGGTTGGCTGATGAGCCTTTGGGAAAGAACTCCTTCACAGCCTCCACGTTTCCCGTGTACAGGGCATTTTGCACCACCAGGTCACGGCACACCATTGGTGCGGTCGGCTCCAAACGGGTCTGTTTGAAAAGCCTGGTCTTCTCCCGGGCCTCCTTCCTCAGCAGGTAACCACTAAGTACCGGGTCTACCAATTGCCTCTGATAGCGCCTTCTCTCCAGCAGGTCCCTGTCCTGTTCGAGAGAGCGCAGGGCTGTTGGAGTGAAGGCGAAGCTTCTTTGAGACATTCTGACAAAGCAAGTGACACTATGAAGGAAACCTTTGCCTTGCCTTCTTTTTCTTATTTTCTCTTTCTATTCTTCAAAAATTTGTTTCTAAATGGGAATAAGAGCTGCGGAGATGGCCTGGAATCTCCTAAATGGCCATATGCACCCCACTCTTATCTAGCACAGGCTCAGTGAGGTTGTTTTGATACCCAATCTGAGTTGGGCCCTGTGAGCAGAAATCTATTTTTACTGTGATCACATGGACATGGCATACCAAGTTTAATGTGCTGCAGTTGAAACTCTATTTAACATGAGCACATGGGCATTTTTGTTACACTTTCATTGGGCTAAATTTAGTCTAAACAACCACAGGCCTATTCTGTGTAAAGCTAATGATACGCTTATGACAATTTTTTTTGTCATGTCTGTCATTACTGGCCAGGCTGATAACTACAAATAGCTGCAGATAAATTATGAGTCACGACTGACCACCCACATGGTAGAAAAGGTCTTGCATGGCTTATCTCGCCACAGTCTCAACAAGCTAACACAAGGGCCTCTGATATAGTTTAATTTTTTGGCTCTGTGTTGTTTAATGTTGAAGAATTTACAAGTATGTTTTGCTAACCGATCCTTTCAGGATTAAACTGCAGCAAAGTATTTGTATTAACATTAGTTCTTAAACGGCTCTTACCTTGGATGTACAGTTCTATGAAAAACCTTTAAATGGTATATTAAATAATGTGAAGTTTCTGTGAATTTCAAAAAGGCTTTTCACCCTCAAAATTGTCATTTCTTTAAAAAAATGGTTCTTTGAAGAACTGTCCATTGAAAGTTTCTTTAGGGAACCAAATGTGGTTTCTCTGTGGCCATTGTAATGGCAATAATATCAACCTCTCTTATATTTATAGTGAGATCAGTCCATTGTTTGCACTTATTTAATCAGCTACCCAATTTTTTGTAAAAAAAGATTCCTTTTGAGTTGCCATCTAAAAACATTTCTGTGTTTGATCCATATGTTAATGGCACTGCCGATTTGAATATATATATGCCATTGATTGCGTTCTGCAGTGCAGTAATAGCTGTCACATTGACTGAAGGCATCAAAGAGTTTCGACTTTGCAAACACACATTACTGGCAAGGGAGAGAGAATGGCAAGATTGTTTTTGCTGCTGGAGTACATCCTTTTAAATGATACGCATAATGAGTTTATAATATGCATCTGGGCTACCTCCTCTCTACTTTGATGTCTTCCAAATGGCCCGGGTGTCATCAGCAAAACATGTAGGCACTTTCCCGCCCCATTGCCTCCCAAATGTATTTTAAATATCATTCCTCGTAACGCAATTATTTAAAACGTTGAACTAAACACTTACTAATGGGGGAAAAGAGACAGCGACTTCCACAAATTCATTTCTCAAATGGTGGACATTCAATTTTTGTGGAGACAGGGACTTTCTCGACCAAGAAAAGAAGAGGGTTGGAGAAAAAAACTGCATCGAATCAGCAGTCCTCTCACTCATTCGTCTTACTCCCTGCAGACAACACATACACTCAGAGCACACACACACACACACCAGCAGAATCTCGTCTTTCTGCCTGCACAACACACACACACACACACACACACACACACATGTCCATCTCAGTCCCTGTAGGTGAAAGAGGCAAGATAAACAGAAATCTGGCCATCTGTGATGTGCTGTGGTCAAACAGGCCTCTGACTGGACTCACAAAACAATCTAATGATCGCAAATCTCATCAATACAATTAGGCAATTAGTTCCTGCTGATTATCTCCCACTTATTGCCGACTTGACTGCTGTGCCTGCCATAAAAATTAAAGGAGAAAAAACTAAACAAAAAAATATATGTAGGCTCATCTAGTTGGCATGCAAAGGCAGCGGTAATAACAAACTTGCTAATTAATGGCACATTGGTAGGAGGGGAGGACTTAGCAATGCAAGCTAATTGTTTGAGACTAATTTATTGTACAATAAGATTGCTTTTAGTGGAAAACAGACATACTTATGTGGCCTTCAAATGCTGATATTGTCCCGGAAGTAAGAAACCTCATAAAGAGTGGGAGTGTAGAAAAACACTGCAGCGACACATGAAATACACAGGATAACTCCAATGGCGACAACCACTTGAACAGTGGTATAGTGGTATAAAGAATGAACAGTCCTATGTTCTATGTTCTAAATAGTGTCCAAACTTGTCCTGCCATGCTGAACATCAGTGTAAAGCAGTACCTTTTTGGCCCCAGAAGTCGTATGCCAGTCACAGAGTCTGATGTGAAACAGCATAACATAGCTGAATGGAATCTGCATAGCATTAAATGAAAATGTCCAATGTATGATGGAGAGATGAGGTTAGCATGCAAATGGCCTTGCTTCAAGATGAAAGTCAGACAGTTTTGTGGTGGAGCTAGTTGATATACCGACTGATTGCAAGTTAGACGAACTAGCGGGCGCTTCTGTAGTGCTTTGTTGACCAGCAAAACTGCCAAATTCCCCTTTATAGCTGATATCCGCCAGTGTTTAGAGAGCTGGGAGTTCTGATGAGTTGAGTGATAGTGATGTGTCACTGCATTTCCTGGCAGCAATGTTGACTTCCGCCGTTTTCTTAACGGCCCTTATAGCCCAGTACCTGCGATGCTTGGTATGCTATACGTTTGTGCCGTTGATCTCTGCACAAATGGAGCCCCTCTTCATTATGACAATTGAGAGGTTCATATTTCAACCTAATAGCTCTCAATAACTTTAACAATCGATCACAACCTCATTTCATTGCGAGCGGACTTAATACGCGCTTCCCCGCCAAGTGGAACATTTTCTAATGATGCACTTGCGCACCAAAACAATGCGGAGCCCAGTGACTACATTAGTCACTAATGTCCCAATCCATAATGTGCTTATAACACTCTCCCAAAAGAGAGAGAGAGAGAGAGAGAGAGAGAGAGAGAGAGAGATGACTCCGGAGAGAGAAGGGGGATCAGCGAGGAACCAGGAGATCAGAGGGAAAATGGTCATGATGATGATAGTGCTTAAGACACTGTCATTAATGGCCCTATCACACGCGCAGTAATATGTCCGCAGACATGCTCTCATTAGCATACATCAGGCCATCAGCAAGGCACATTGCAGGAGCAAGAGAGCGGCGAGGGGTGGGGAGGGAAATGCAATACACCACATTAACATCCGCCATTGCTCAGACCGGGCTGCTGCTGCTCTGATTAATGTGGAACAAAAAGCACCATTTGTTTTCGACCAAAGTGTCTGTTTTGCTTCGCTCGCGCAATAGTTCAATATAATGCAGTAAGTGGGCAAATTGTTGACTAAATATTAATCGACAAAGCAACACGTCCATTGTTATCATCCACTCCTACCTTCAAATTAATTGGATGACGTACTCAGGACGTTCCTTGTTTATGCAGTCAAACAGAGCTATGAGCATTTCACTAAAACTCATCAGAGTTTACAATGACATACACCATACTGTATAGCTCACCATATGTAGAGTACTGCAGATTATATATAATAGAGAACCTATTATATAGAGTATGCCACAGATTACACACACACACACACACACACACACACACACACACACACACACACACACACACACACACACACACACACACACACACACACACACCGGCCACTTTATTAGGTACACGTAATTTATTAGGTACCTGTTCAGTTGCTTGTTCACACAAATAGCTAATCTGTCAATCACATGGCCACAACTCAATGCATTTAGGCATGTAGAGGTGGTCAACACAACTTGCTGAAGTGGACACTGAGCATCAGAAAGGGGAAGAAAGGTGATTTCCTTGACTTTGAATGTGGCATGGTTGTTGGTGCCAAACAGGCTGGTCAGAGTATTTCAGAAACTGTTGATCTACTGGGATTTTCACGCACAACCATCTCTAGGGTTTACAGAGAATGGTCCGAAAAAGAGAAAATATCCAGTGAGCGGCAGTTGTGTGGACGAAAATACCTTGTTGATGTTAGAGGTCACAAGAGAATGGGCAGACTTATTCGAGATGACAGAAAGGCACCAATAACTCAAATAAATAAACTAAATCTCTGAGGAATGTTTCCAACACCTTGTTGAAAGTATGCCACTGGGATTTAAGGCAGTTCTGAAGGCAAAAAGAGGTCCAACCTTTATTTAGCTAATAAAGTGGCCGGTGACTGTGTATATATATATATATATATATATATATATATATGAGACAACATGATTAAACACTGATTGATTGAATCCATTGATTGAAGATAATCCCAAACCAATCACCCATGTGAAAAAGTAATTGCCCCTGACATCTAATAACTGGTTGTGCCACCCTTAGTAGTAAGAACTGCAATCAAATGTTTTCAATAACTTGCAAAGACTCTTTTACATTGCTGTGGAGGAACTTTGGCTGAATCTTCCTTGCAGAATTGCTTTAATTCAGCTACATTGTAGGGTTTTCAAGCATAAACTGCCTGTTTGCCACAGCATCTGGCAATGGGATTCAAGTCAGGACTTTGACTCGGCCACTCCAAAACCTTAATTTTGTTTCTTTTGAGCCATTCAGAGGTGGACTTGCTTGTGTGCTTCAGATCATTGTCCTGCTACATAACCCAGCTGTGCTTGAGCTTTAGGTCACAAACTGACGGACACCTGTTGTTATGATGTTCTCATAGTGGAATGCGGTATTAGCTTTACGCCTGGTGTAACAGGACCCATGTCTTCCAAAATGTTCCACATTTGACTCATCAGTCCACAGAATATTATCCCATAAGCCTTCAGGATCATCTAGATGTTTTTTGGCATGATGAGCCTTTGTGCTCATTTTGTTCAGCATTGGTTTGCGTCTTGCAGCTCTCACATTGATGCCACTTTTGCTCAATATCATTCTTACACTGTTAGAAATAAATGTACTATGCAGGTACATGATTCGTTCATCAAGGTACAAACAATGTATGTGTACCCTTAAAGGTACAGCAGTGGTTTTAAGGTCCAATAGTGTAACTTACATGAGTTTTTCCTAGTGGAAAAGTAGATATTTGTACCTTTTCATAACCAAATGTTTTAAACCAGAACAGTAAAATAAAAAGCCTGGAGACGAGGCAGGGGGTGTGGACTCAGTACAGCTTAGAAAATATCATTTCAATGGATTCTGGTACAGTTATGTTCCCTGACTAAAGGTACTGGGATGTACCCCTGAGGATACCACCATAGTGACAAGACAGGTACTGCCCCAGTGACAGTGTCATACCTTTTTTTCTGAGGGCGTATTGTGGAATTGGCCTTTACCGAGGCAAATGAGGCCTGCAGTTCTTTAGATGTTTGCATGCATTCTTTTGTGACCTTCTGGAAGAGTTGTCAATGCACTCCTGGGAAGGTTCCTGACTATTCCAAGTTTTCTTCATTCGTGGATAATGGTTCTCATTGTGGTTTGCTAGAGTCCCAGAGCCTTAGCAATGGCTTTGTAACCCTTTCCAGACTGATAGATTTCAATGAATTTGTCGTGCATCTTTAGAACATTGTATTGTGGTATTGTATATCACAATTTTAGAATACTGCATTTTCCATTATAAAATGAAAAGTCTGGAGTCTAGACAGAATTAATGAAGTCAAATACAAATAAATATAACCCCATTTCCAAAAAGTTGGGATGATATAGGATTTCAGCTGCTCATCAGTTCAGAGTCTCCTTTTTTTGTGCTTTACATTTTATAATGTGCCAAATGTTTTCAGTGACAGGTTTAGACTGCAGGCAGGCCAGTTTAGCACCCGGATCCTTTTAATACGGAGCAATGCTGTTGTAATATATGCAGAATTATGCAGAATGTGATTTGACATTGTCTTGCTGAAATAAGTATGGCCTTCTCTGAAAAAGACGTTCTCTGGATGGCAGCATATGTTGCCAAAGAATGTATATATCATTGAGAATTAATGATGCCTTCACAGAAGTGCACATTATGCATGCCATGTGCACTAATGCACCCCTGTTCACTGATAACAAGCTGAGTGGTCTTTAGCCCGGAGGACACAGTGTCCATGATTTTCAAAAATTTCAAATGTTGATTTGACACTTCCCCTCAGTCCATTTAAAATGAGCTCAGGCCCAGAGAAGGCGGTGGCATTTCTGGATCGTGTTTATATTTGGTATCTTTTTTGTCCCTTCATTTGTGGATGCAGCGAGGAACTGCAGCAAAATCACAGTTCACAATTGCTCACCCAATAATGTTACTGATCTGTTATCAATCAACCGCAAGGTGTTTTTAATAACACTTAACTTTTACTAGCATTTGTTGGCCCCATCCCAACTTTTTTGGAATGTGTTGTTGCCATCAAATTCAAAATGGCCATATATTTTTCAAAAAACAATAACATATCTGAGTTATAAAATCTTTGTCTTTTTTACTGTTTTCAATTAAATATAAGTTTTAAATGATTTGCATGTCATTGCATTTTGTTTTTATTTATATTTTGCACAGCATCCCAACTTTTTTGGAAATGGGGTTGTACAATGAAATATTGTACGGTTATTTTCCATAACTAAAGATACTGAAGACACACCCCTGATGGTATCATCCCAGTTGTCACACTCCCAGTTTCACCTTCTGTCTCTAATGTCTCATCACTTCCAACAATTCCCTTGACCAATATGTCACTGTTACAGGTGTTCCATTACCCAACCCCAGTTTCTTAGCAGCTAGAGCTCAGATTTCTTTCACATGTGACTGTCTATGTTTGTATGAATACCCCTTTGCTGGTCATGCATGTTGTGAAGTATTGCCATAATTTCTGTGTACATACTAAGTGTCGTCTTGTACTTTTCTTTAATGCGTTTGACCTGTTTTGTTACTATCGTTTTTCTATGTATAGTCTGCCTGATTCACCGTGTTTTTTTTTGTTGTTTTTTTGTGTTTTTTTGTGTGTGTTTTCACCTCATCCATGTATCTTCTTATTCTACTCAAAAGTTTTCCCTGGCCCGACTTTGCTGATTTAACTTTGAACTGCCCTTTCAATATAAAACCCTTTTCTCTATTTTATATAGACACCGCAAGTGTCTGGTTCGTCACAGCTGCATTACTCCAGTGACAGTTTTTCTGAGTGCAGAATCTAGTACAGTCTAACATAGTCTATAACATAGAGAATATGTGTCAGACTTCAGTCTTTGCAAGCCACAAGACAGCAGAGTTTTACTGCCTCAGTAAGCACACCTGATTCAACTCATCAGCTAATTGGCAAGGCTTTCATGAATTGAATTCAGAGTCTTATAAGAGGAAAAATGCTGATCCAGAGCTTTGGTCTGGAAGGAACCTACTTTGACACACTTCTCGTAGAGTACAGCCTGACATTTACAATGAAGCCGAACATGATGTATAGCAATATATTGTACCATAGACTCAGTGTAGAGGCATAGACATAGACAACAGAATACTTGGTTAGTGAAAAAGTATGGTTAATGTATAATATAACAGAGTTTACAAAAATAAGGTGCCAATATTCTGTTTCCCTAAAGAGCCATGTTAAAAAAAGATATTTGTGAATGTGAAGAAAATCAAAGATGTAAAAAACCTTTACAGAAGGTAAAGATTTTATAATTTAAGAGCTCTTCCAAGAACCTTTACATAATCCACTGAAGCGTTCTTTAGGGAACCAAAAATATTGTTTCCTGTTACTGGCAACCCATAGCACTGCATAGTTTCAATATTTCTGACCTGACTGTAAATTAATAGCAATTTACAGTATCTTAATTTATAGCTTGCAATGAGGGAATCTCTGTTGTCCATCTATAGCTAGGCTTTATCCACATCTGGAGAACTGGAGCTACACTTTTTTAAAACAGCTGGCACAAACTGAGTGAAAAACTGTAAAATATTATTTGAGAATGACGTCCAATAAAAAAACTGCTTTTTTAATGCATAGTGGGCAAACTGGATAAATCAAATCACAAAAAGTGGTCAGTATCCATTTTAACTGAAAGGCAGAGCCATATTAGCTGTCAAAATATCTTGTGTTAAATGGAAATGTTTCCATTCAGATTTGTATGGTAAAATAATTTTTACAACATACCTTAGCAGTTCTTCTCGTTCAATACTCCACTGAAGATGTGCTTAGATGCCTTTTTTTAAGGTTTTACATTTGACCTGACAGTTTCAATTTTTAGCTGAATCATATTCATATGCTAAGGCAGCCATTTCAGTAAATGATCACAGGGCTAATGTCTGAACATCCAAATAATATCAGATGAAAAATCAACAATGTGATTTAGGCATCAGAGTCTTATGCCTGAGAAAGTCACTTTTTAATCAGATATTTCAGGACTACTTTGAATGTGTTTCAGTGACTTCTGTGTTGAGACTATCCACAAAATTAAACTACAGCTATTACTGTGCGTTCGATTAACAAGCAATTGAAAACGCTGCCATTCAAACTCTGGTGCACACCAAATAAGTGGACAGAGAACCCCTAAGCAGCTTTGTTTCAGTTTGCTTCAAAATGGATAGTTTGGAGGATAAATGCAATAAGGACCCAAGACATCTCAGTAGTTGCGCATTAAACATGTTAATGTCTTTTGTGCATGATATGGCCAACCATAAGACTGGTTTGCTTATGGTAGAGTACTGCAGATTATACACTGCTCAAAAAAATAAAGGGAACACTCAAATAACATCCTAGATCTGAATGAAATATTCTCATTGAATACCTTGTTCTGTACAAAGTTGAATGTGCTGACAACAAAAATCACACAAAAATCAATGGAAATCAAATTTATTAACCAATGGAGGCCTGGATTTGGAGTCACACACAAAATTAAAGTGGAAACAAACTACAGGCTCATCCAACTTTGATGTAATGTCCTTAAAACAAGTCAAAATGAGGCTCAGTATTGTGTGTGGCCTCCACATGCCTGTATGACCTCCCTAAAACACCTGGGCATGCTCCTGATGAGGTGGCGGATGGTCTCCTGAGGGATCTCCTCCCAGACCTGGACTAAAGCATCCACCAACTCCTGGACAGTCTGTGGTGCAACGTGGCGTTGGTGGATGGAGCGAGACATGATGTCCCAGATGTGCTCAATCGGATTCAGGTCTAGGGAACGGGCGGGCCAGTCCATAGCTTCAATGCCTTCATCTTGCAGGAACTGCTGACACACTCCAGCCGCATGAGGTCTAGCATTGTCCTGCATTAGGAGGAACCCAGGGCCACCAGCATATGGTCTCACAAGGGGTCTGAGGATCTCATCTCGGTACCTAATGGCAGTCAGGCTACCTCTGGCGAGCACATGGAGGGCTGTACGGCCCTCCAAAGAAAAATGTCACCACACACCATTACTGACCCACTGCCAAACTGGTCATGCTGAAGGATGTCACAGGCCGCAGATTACTCTCCACGGGTGTCTCGAAGACTGTCACGTGCTCAGTATGAACCTGCTTTCATCTGTGAAGAGCACAGGGCGCAAGTGGTAAATTTGCCAATCCTGGTGTTCTCTGGCAAATGCCAAGCGTCCTGCACGGTGTTGGGCTGTGAGCACAACCCCCATCTGTGGACGTCGGGCCCTCATACCATCCTCATGGAGTCGGTTTCTAACCATTTGTGCAGACACATGCACATTTGTGGCCTGCTGGAGGTCATTTTGCAGGGCTCTGGCAGTGCTCCTCCTGTTCCTCCTTGCACAAAGGCGGAGGTAGCAGTCCTGCTGCTGGGTTGTTGCCCTCCTACGGCCTCCTCCACGTCTCCTGGTGTACTGGCCTGTCTCCTGGTAGCGCCTCCAGCCTCTGGACACTACGCTGACAGACAGCGGCAAACCTTCTTGCCACAGCTTGCATTGATGTGCCATCCTGGATGAGCTGCACTACCTGAGCCGTCTCATGCTACCACGAGTGTGAAAGCACCACCAACATTCAAAAGTGACCAAAACATCAGCCAGAAAGCATCGGTACTGAGAAGTGGTCTGTGGTCCCCACCTGCAGAACCACTCCTTTATTGAGTGTGTCTTGCTAATTGCCAATAATTTTCACCTGTTGTCTATTCCATTTGCACAACAGCATGTGAAATTGATTGTCAATCAGTGTTGCTTCCTAAGTGGACAGTTTGATTTCACAGAAGTTTGATTTACTTGGAGTTATATTGTGTTTAGTATAATTATTTAAGTAGTCTTAATTAAATAATTAGTAACCTGATTATCAGTCATTATGAAGGATGTGCATAGCACAACGTGTCGATTTAATCGGATTAAATACTTTTCTTAACTTTCTTTAATACACCATTAATATCCAAGGTCAATAGCTATGAACAAATCATTAGTTTATCAGATGATAGTTCCATATAGTTGCCAAATGTGAAGAAATTAAGAGCCGGAGAACATCATTAAATTCAGCTTTCCTGTAGATATGAGTGAAAACTCATGTTTATTTGATGAAAAATTAAAACTCAGCTCAAAGTCAGAACTGACTTTGGTCTTAACTGCGACGGCAGACATGCAGAGGCAAGAGCATGAAAATAACAAAAAAAATAATTTTGAGAATTCCTCTCAGCTTCAGACCTGCCAAAAGAGAGAAAAATTCTCCCCACTCCAGTTCACTGTCACTCAACGGTTAAATCAACTTCAAATAAGTCCTTTGAAGCTACTGGTGCAGAACATTCAAAGGTTTATATGTAGGTAGCTTGTAAAGAGTATGCCACAGATTACAAACACACACACACACTCACCGGCCACTTTATTAGGTACCTGTTCAGTTGCTTGTCAACACAAATAGCTAATCAGCCAATTACATGGCCGCAACTCAATGCATTTAGGCTTGTAGAGATGGTGAAGACAACTTGCTGAAGTACAAACTGAGCATCAGAATGAGGAAGAAAGGTGATTTAAGTGACTTTGAATGTGGCATGGTTGTTTGTGCCAGCAGCAGTTGTGTGGACGAAAATGCCTTGTTGATGTGAGAGGTCAGAGGAGAATGGGCAGACTGGTTCAAGATGATAGAAAGGCAACAGTAACTTGAATAACCAACCAAAATCTCTGAGGAATGTTTCCAACACCTTGTTCAAAGTATTCTACAAAGAAGTAAGGCAGTTCTGAAGGCAAAAGGAGATCCAACCTTTTACTAGCAAGGTGTACCTAATAAAGTGGCTGGTGAGTGTATATCAATAGCAAGCGGTGCTTTTGAAACACATGGTTTGGGATTGTCCTGGGATTTATTAATTTTGGAAGAGGCTGACTTTTGTACTTTATAAACTTACAGGAAAAGACATTCCCCTTCCACCATTTATTTTGCTTCATAATGATTATTCACAAGTACAGCTCAATGAGAAAACAGAAAATTATGTTTGCTGGTTTGACCGCTGCAAAAAAAACCTGCTAGTTCAATGTTGCATGCCCCCTCATATATCGCACAATAGGAAGTGATTATTTTATTTTTATGATATAGCTATGATGAAGCACTCTACTGCTAGAACATACAGCACAAAGACTTCAACAAACCAAATACTGGAAAATTTGGCTGGTAACATTAGTGAACTACTTAATTCATGAGTAAAGGGTTTGAAAATGGTAAATTAATTTAGGAATATAGAGTACCCCTCTAGACCACTGGTTCCTAACTCTGGTCCAGTTGTACCCCCAGCCCTGCATGTTTTAGTTTTTTTTTCCCCTGATTCAGCTAATTAACAAGCGTTTCTTAAGCCCAAGTATGCGTGTTACAGCAGGAGAACGTACAGGACAGGGGCACTCCAGGACCAGGATTAGGAACCTATGGTCTACACACTTGGCACTGGGCATGGTGACATCAGCCTCATGGATATCTGCTCCTGAGCATACCATTCTAATGGTGATGCTTTTCACAAGCTGTGTATGCATGTAATTAAATTGCATAAGCAATGGGTGCACCTTAAAATAGCTGAATTTGCTGATTGGAGGATCTGCTTGGATACCACTGGAAATATACTGTAGATAGGAAAGACACGTCCCAATTTATATTTTGATTAGACTGCAGAATCAATGGTTTTCTTCAGCAAAAAGTGGGCCCTGAGAGGAAAATGGTGATTCCCAGTGAACACCTAGGACTCCTGTTGCTCATTTAAGAGGTTTGGTAAAAAGGGCCTTATTCTTAAGAGTTTGCAAGCACTGCCATCTAGTGGCAACTTTTAAACTACTGATGTCTAGTTCAATACCAACTTTTTATTTTGTTTACATTTCAACCTACCAGGCCATTTTCCATCATTTCAACAAAGATATCTCACTGCACAATTTAAGACTACCTTTGCTCATCTAAGAGTTGACCGTTTTAAATGAAAGCCATTAGGACTGATAAAATTTCTGATAAAATCTTAAACATAGAAAAGTCCCCAGAGCTAAACCAAGACCAAAAGTTTTGTCCAACTGAACACTGCAACAGTTCATTCAACACAGTAGGAGTCAATTTAACACTGGCAATTTAGCAGAAACTATTTGACTTCTGTGGAATGAAGTCTGTGTGCAACAAGCTTTGGTAAAGTAAAAGAATGCCACTCTCCATGAAAGGACGGCAAAAACCAGCTGCCAAAGGATTCTGTGCTTTTATTGCAAAAACTAAGCAGCCTTTTGGAACACAAACACAAGACTTTTGTATTTGAAAAGTCTGCTTCCTTGCCCTTTCACTTGGAGCTGGTGTACTTGGTGACAGCCTTGGTCCCCTCAGACACAGCGTGCTTGGCCAGCTCCCCGGGAAGCAGCAGCCTGACGGCAGTCTGGACCTCACGGCTGGTGATGGTCGAGCGCTTGTTGTACTGAGTCAGTCTTGAGGCCTCGGTGGCAATGCGGTCGAACACGTCATTTACGAAGGAGTTCATGATGCTCATAGCCCGACTGGAGATGCCAGTGTCAGGGTGGACCTGGAAAGTGGATTCCACAAGGCAGTGAGCCTGGAGGAGCTGCCCATGTTCATTAAACACTCCACACCAATACATGACTTCTGTAGCTATACTTTGCTAAAACATACAACAGCAAAAACATTGCAAATGATTCTATGACCTTTCTATTATTACATGATTAAGTAGGAAAGAAAAGCCCAGGATAAAATACATGCCTTAGTATGGTGTTATTATAACAGCTGACTACTGCTAGCTCATGTTAAAAGGAAACAGAAGATGGGCCCAAGAGGAACTCCATAAAGCCTTTAACAAATGTGACAAGGATGACTTTCTTGAAATTGACAGCATGTCACAGTATAGCCTTTATTATATGTTGAAACATTTTGCCATCCCAAAGCAGCTAGTCTATATGCTAGTGTACAGCAATACATGGACTTTTTCAGTTCATAAATGTAACAAATTTAATTAGACTAAACTGAACATTTTTGAAATCTGTACAACAGAACACAATTATGAAACTTATAGAAATGGAACCTGAACTGATGTACAAACAAGAGCCTCGTTTTGCTAACGTGTTTTACAGTGACCTACCTGCTTCAGCACTTTATAAATGTACACAGCGTATGTTTCCCTCCTCTTGCCTTTTCTTTTAGACGATTTTTTGTCTCTTGGTGCCTTTCCTTTCTTTTTCGTCCCATCGTTCGTCATTTTAGGTGGCCGTTACTGTATGTTATCATATAGGAGTATGTTTTAAGGACGTTATGTGCCACTCTGTGGCCTATAGCTCACTGGAAAAGCTCAGCCAAACGTGCTAATGCTGTTTAGCAGGCCTCAACTGCCGCCCATCGCCCATTTATGAAGTCCTGCTGCAATTGAACTAATTGGAACCGAACGCTGATTTGTTATGATAATGAGCTCACTGCCATCCTAAAGCGGTGAATACTTTAGAAATGTCTTTTCTGAAAAAAAAATCTTGTTAACAAACCTTTTGTGTTTATTAGTGACTTTATATGTCGTAATATCGCATAATAAAATATTACGAGAGGTTTAAATGCGTTTTATTACTATATTGGCCACTAGATGGCAGTCCTGTGTCATTATGAGAGAGAGAGAGAGAGAGAGAGAGAGAGAGAGAGAGAGAGAGAGAGAGAGAGAGAGAGAATGAGTGAATGAGTGAATAAACGAACGAATGAATGGACGGGTGGAAGAAATACATCTGTAACTGTAATATGTCTGAATAACGAACTCAAATCACAGAAATAACTCATATGAATGCAGATGCTACTGCCATACTACTCTGCGATGTGTCTTGTACGGAGCCCCTGGTGACATCCTGTATAAATAAAAATAATGCGTGGCCACGCCTTATTAACGCGTGGGAACGAGAGCCTAAGGCATGGCTACACCTTAGTAAGCCGCGATCTCGTTCCCACGCCTTACTAAGTCGTGGCCATGCATTAGGATCTCGTTCCCACGCGTTAATAAGGTGTGGCCATGCATTCTTTTTGTTTATACAGGATGTCCAGTGGGGCTCCCTAGTCTTGCAGACAAACTCTCAAACACTATTTTAAAGCCCTTCTGTCCTGATGGTCTCTCCCAGACCTGTTCCAGAGGGTCAGTAATTGATTTGAGTGTAAAGTGAGTAAGGCCCCTGCCCTCTCAGAGACCAAATATGAGCTTAAATTAGGACAATATGGGAAATATATAGGAAAATCAGTGTTCTTCACCACATTCAACAAAAACAAATTTATTCTTAATGAACATCTTGTGAATCATATGGTGTCTAAGCAGAAAAGATTAAAAAATAAAAAATCCATGCAAGAGTAAGTTAAGTGGTTCTAATAATGACCCATTTTCCATAAGACTGAAAGAACTTTTCCTGCTGTGTAGTGCAGTGCACTGTGGAACACAGTCAGCGATGGATAGTTAACAGAAAAAGAAAAACTTAAAAATAAATGGGGGTTTGAGTGGGTTTTGACAAAATGAGGATGAGATGACAGTACAATGCTGTCATTTTGTTCCAAAAATGTTTTACTTTATTTCCCTAAACCTTTTAAATAAACAGTAGTGATGTGTTTGCAGTTTGCATGTTTGAAGAGCTGTTTTGTTGTTGTTGTTTGTATTTGTTTTTTGATAAATGTTAGATATTATGGCATTCTCTAGGCCTAATGCTACTAATCAGGTGCCATGTATGTAATGTAATTTTTCTAATTTTTATAGCTTAAAACAACAGAAAGTTTTTAGTTTTCTTTCTTTTTTATTTTATTTTAACGTGGCATATAAATGCAGAATCTCAATGTATGATATACATTGATCAGGTATAACATTATGCCCTGCGATGGACTGGCGACCTGTCCAGGGTATATCCTGCCTTTCGCCCGAAGACTGCTGGGATAGGCTTCAGCACCCCCCCGCGACCCTGACGGAGAAGCGGCTAAAAAAATGGATGGATGGATGGAGGTATAACATTATGACCACCTCCTTGTTTCTACGCTCATTGTTCATTTTATCAGCTCCACTTACTGTATAGGTGCACTTTGTAGTGTACAATTACAGACTGTAGTCCATCTGTTTTTCTGCATACTTTATTAGCCCCCTTTTACCCTGTTCTTCAGTGGTCAGGACCCCCATAGACCCTCAAAGAGCAAGTACTACAACCCCAATTCCAATGAAGTTGGGACGTTGTCATCATCATCATCATCATCATCGTTGCCCGCTAGTCCAAACAGGGTTGCGGTAGCAGTTGGGAGAGCAGAGAATCCCAGATGACCCTGTCCCCCGCAACTTCCTCCAGCTCATTCCCGGGGACCCCAAGCCGCTCCCAGGCCAACTTGGAGACATACTCCCTCCAGCGGGTCCTAGGGCAACCCTGGGGTCTTGTCCCGGTAGGCCGTGCCTGGAACACCCCCACCAGGAGGCGTCCAGGGGGCATCCGGATCAGATGCCCGAACCACCTCAGCTGGCTCCTCTCAATGCAGGACACTTTTACACTTTGCGTCAGTCCATCTCAGATGAGCTCGGGCCCAGAGAAGCCAGCGGCGTTTCTGGGTGTTGTTGATATATGACTTTGACTTTGCATGGCAGAGGTTTAACTTGCACTTGTAGATGGAGCGATGAACTGTGTTCACTGACAGTGGTTTTCTGAAGTGTTCCTGAGCCCATGTGGTAATATCCATTACAGAATGTCAGTTTTTAATGCAGTGCCACCTGAGGGATCGAAGGTCACGGGCATTTAATGTTGGTTCCTGCCTTGCAGCTTACTTGCAGAGATTCCTCCAGACTCTCTCAATCTTTTGATGATATTATGGACTGTAGATGATGAAATCCCTAAATTCCTTGCAATTGCACGTTGACAAACTGAGTTCTTAAACTGTTGGACTATTTGCTCACGCAGTTGTTCACAAAGTGGTGAACCTCGCCCATCCTTGCTTGTGAACGAATGAGCCTTTCAGGGATGCTCCCTTTATACCCAGTCATGACACTCACCTGTTTCCAATTAACCTGTTCACCTGTGGAATGTTCCTAACAGGTGTTTTTGAGCATTCCTCAACTTTCCCAGTCTTGTTGCCCCTGTCCCAACTTCTTTGGAATGTGTTGCAGGCATCATACTCAAAATGTGTGAATATTTAAAAAAAAAAATAGGTTATCTGTTTGAACAGTAAATATCTTGTCTTTGTAGTGTATTCAATTGACTATAGGTTGAAAAGGATTTGCAAATCATCGTATTCTGTTTTTATTTATGTTTTACACAACGTCCCAACTTCATTGGAATTGGGGTTGTATTTGGGAGGTGGATCATTCTCAGCATTGCAGTAGCACTGATGTGACGTCATGATGCTGGAGTTTTTAAACACTGTGCCCCCTCAGTGCCCACTCTATTAGACACTCCTATCTTGTCCGTCAACCCTAGATGTAAAGTCAGAGATGAAAGCCCATCTGTTACTGCATAGTTTGTGTTGGTCATCCTCTAATCCTTCATAAGTGGTCACAGGACGCTGCCTGCAGGACACTCTTGGCTGGATATGTTTTTTTCCTGGAGGACCATTCTCAGTCCAGCAGTGACACTGAGGTGTTTAAAAACTCCAAAAGCACTGCTGTGTCTAATTCACTCAGACCAGTACAACACCCACTAACACACCACAACCATGTCAGTATTACTGCAGTGTTGAGAATTATCCACCAAAAACAAAGTATGCAGAGAAACAAATGGACTACAGTCTGTAAATGTAGAACTACAAAGTGCACCTATATAGTAAGTGGAGCTGATAAAACGTATTACGTTTACCCTTCCCTCAAGGAACAAATTCACCCTTCCTAAACACATCTTAGACAATCGTCTTCCTGGTAAAATATTACACAACTGGAAATATAAAAATACAAATACACCACTATGTAGCTGTATCACCACATCATACATATAAACTAGTCAGATATGCATAACACAACAGTAAATAAACAACCCTGTAGAGGGTAGAATTGTCCATGTTGGAGAATATTTTTTCTAGTGTTGAAAAGTATCAAGAGTCAGGAGGTTTGCCAAGAAGTTACAGTGCATATTGATGTCCTTTGCCATATCTCACTGTTGCTACAGACTACAGGCCAAGATGGAGAATTGCTTGTGTTTGGTAGATTGCATTATAAATAATACTGCAGATTAGATGTCACAGATACTGTAGATTTCACATACACTGTCACTTTTTAGAAGAATGAGGGCAGATGGAGATGTACACATTCTCCACTTCTCCTGCACACGTAGCGTATAGTGTCTTGATATGGTTTGTGTATAATAAATGAACACATGTTCTGTAACTGACAGTTAGTTGTTACTTTCACAGAGGCCAGTTACTGGAGTACTGGCACAAATCTCAGTCCAAACCTCATACATCTGTTCACTGTTTCGGTTCTGTTCAGTGCGTTTTTCAGCATCCTTTATCATTTCAAAATGACAATTTAGACATGCCCACTACAAATAGGTCATTGAATTTGTTCAGGTGGTTCCAGGTTGACCATTCAAAAAGTCAAATTTATCAAGCCACAACAATGAATTTAACACAATAGCAATGAGCTGACTGAAATCATAGTGTGTCGTAATATTGTTAAAACCCAGTATAAGTGGTACTAAGATGAGAAAGTATCTCATGTCAGTGGATGCTAGCTAGCTAGCTAATTAGCTAACTAACTAACGCTAATATTCACTAGAGTGTTCACTAGCTCCAGGAACTAGCTTTGGAAAATAAAGACACAGAGTGCCATCAAATATGTGAAGCAGATTGTCGTCAGATGCGACAGAATCAAATCAGATTCTTTTTACTTAACTATGAAACAAAATGCACTGCCGTTAACATTAGCTAGCTAGTTGCCGATGCAGTGGACAGTGACGTTAGCGGTTGGTTTCATATTCATATTTCTTTCTTTAATAGCTTGTGAACCAAAATGTTAGTATGAGTAAATCAATCCAACACCAAAACAGTCAGCTCATTGAGACAACGAGAGACGATAAAAATCATGCTCTGTCAAAATCTGCATCAAGGCACCGCTGACAAACATAGCCAACAGACTGAGCTTTTGACATTGGGTTGGTTTTGTAATGTTTATTTTTAATTTATTTTACAATTAACATTAAGTCAAAATTCCTGGGAAAGCAGAACAAGTGACAAATTGTATTCTCATATATTGTAGCTAGTGTTAAAGTGCACAAGGACGCTTAGTTTTCATGTTAAAATCATTCAGTTCTCCTGGCTGCATTGCCTTCAGACATCAAATTGGTACACCTCTTGGAATCAGGGTTCAACAGTAACGATTATCTGAAGTTAAGTGTGATAGAAACAGCAATACGAAGTTCATCTCGGTGATGGGGGGCGCAGTGTATTAACAGAACAATGTAACTGAGGCCAAACTCGGTTTCCTTGCATATTTAAGCCCTCGCCATGCAATGATCTTATATTTTTTGTGCTAAGGAAGACGATTGTATTATTTGTTGACAAATGACAGAATGGTAGATCTTCTCGACCAGTATTGGACACCCCTCCCTTAGAGTAAACGTAATTATATCTATCAGTAGTTTTGACATTGACTCATGAGTGTGGTCTTCCAGATAGATTAATAAAAATGTTTTCAGCTTTATGAAATAAAAACACCAACAGCCTCCAAATGGTGAGGGTGGCTTGTGTCTGAATTATGGCCATCTTTTTGCATAATAATATAAGTTATAATTATATAAGTTATAATTATAAGTATAACAGTGCATCAAAACATTGTGACCTGGTAATGCAATCCTATGACAGTGTGCATCATGGAATTGTGATGATGCTTTATATTTTTAAATTCTATTGTGGCATCTAATGCAAGTGCCTTGTCTGAACTAGGGATGCAAAACAAACACAGTGAAGGAGGCTCTGCTCACACATACACACAGGCATATTACTGACTCTTGACAGTCAGACACAAACCTGTCAGTTACTTTAAACACTCTACCTTGGCAGATTCCCACCAGGAACATGCTATGTGATTGTAGCTCATTTTACACACAATCACAAAATACACAGGTTAATAACTGAGATGAAAAAAGTCAGCATTTCCTACCGAAGACCTTCTATGCCGACCTTTCTCTGACTGAATACAATAGCAAGGTATAGACCTTAATATGGTGATTTCTTTTGGTAAAATAAGTTGTAGAGAGACCCTATTGTCCTACAGTGTACATCAGCACCTGGCTTTAGTTTCACTGCACAGTGTTAGCAGTGCTCTCTGTATGGCATATTTTTGTGAATGAAAGCTTTTTTTGACTGTCCACAGACAGAGTCATCTGTAGAGGCTGTGTTTCACACACAAATCTTTGGCTTTGCCTGTACACAATGGTCTATTCAAATGTACAATATGAGTTAGCAAAGAACAATATTTCTAAAATCACACAGTCTTTGTCTGTTTTTAGAGGGCATTTAACTACAGCTCCACCAGCCAAACATAAAATACTCCCAACAAGATGTAAAACTACAGAATTGAGCTTATTGGATGCATTAGCCTTGGTAGTGATTCCTGTTGGCAGTTTGCTACAGAGACTGTTGTTAAAACAGAGAGGTGAGGAGCAAAAACTATGACTTGTACTTATAGGCGCTTTTCTGACGTGGAAAATCTACTTTACTGATCTACTTCATTTAAAATAAGCTACATTTTAATGATTTCTTTTTTAAGGTACATTATTCATTTACACTAACAACTACTTAATTCTAAATATGTTACTCAGTATCGGCATGTACTAAAAACCTATGCATCCCTTGTTTCAAACGCCAAAGTTTCTTAACGTTCACTACTAATAAATTTAAATACCTGGGTGTCCACATCAGTGAGGACCTCTCATGGTCACTGAACACCAAGCAGCGAATCAGAAAGGCTCAACAGTGGCTGTACTTCCTGAGGAGGCTGAGGAAGTTTGGGATGTCTCCGGTGATCCTCAGCAACTTCTACAACTGTGTCATTGAGAGCCTCCTGACCAGCTGCATCACCGTGTGGTACGGCAGCTTGACCGTGATGGACCGTAAATGCCTACAGAGAGTGGTGAAGACTGCAGAGAAGATCACCAATTCTCCACTGCACTCTCTGCAGAACATTTACAACCATAGAGTCCAAAGGAAGGCTGCCTCCATCATCAAAGACCCCACCCACCCCCAGCACGGACTGTTCAAACCTCTGCCCTCAGGCCGGAGGTATAGGAGTATGATGTGCAAGACTGCCAGACTAAAGAACTCCTTCTTCCCCACCGCAATCAGAGTTCTGAATCAGAAATAACTATTCACACTTCGGTCTGCCCAGACTTAGGTACAGACGTGTGATGTGTATCCCACTGGTAAAGAACTCTTTCCTCAGGAATAACCTGCACCTACTGTCACTTTACTGTAGCACATGTTTACAATTGCACTATTGCACTTTACCACTCATTTCTGCAGCAGATAATCATGTTCCCGGCAAGGCACAGCACCATCCATCCATACCACTGTAATTTATACACTGTAACCTAACCTGTTGTAAATTTAAAAACCTCTATTAGTAGCCTATATTTAGTACGTATTTCTTGATTAATATATATGCTTGTATATATACTCTTTTGTATTTTTAATGTTATATTTGGCATTCTTAGCGAGGAGCAAAGTAAGCTTTTCATTGTATATAAGGAAACCTGTTTCCTCTGTGCAAATGACAATAAACACAATAGACAGGTCCACACCATCATTGCAGGCTGTTTTTTCTAACACAGTTTAATGTAATGTTGTTTCCATCCTTTGATGGAATCCCTCCAGTAACTGTTCAAAAATGGTTTGGTTCATACCTGAGAGGAGGTGACTACTTTGTCAAAATAGAAAATAATATTGCAGAGAGAGTGCCCGTGACCTGTGGTGTCCCCCAGGGTAAAATTTTTGTGCCGCTCTTATTCAATTTATACAAGCTTCCTCAATGCCAAATACTACAAATACTCTGGGATACCACAGCTATGCAGATGATGCTCAAATTAACTCAGCCCTCTCCCCAGATGACTATGGTCCCCTTGACTCTCTTTGTAAGTGTCTTGAGCACATCTATAACTGTATGGAACAAAACTTTTTGTAATTGAACAGATTAAAGATAAAACAGAGATTATTTGGGAATAGAAGTGAGAGGCGCACCCTGGCTGCTGATCTGTTTTCAAGAACCCTAAAATTTAAAGAACTAACACATATTTTTGATATGTACTAATGGACTCTGATTTCAGTTCTAACAATGTCTAAACAGTTAATAAATCAGCATTTTATCACCTTAAGAACATCAACAAGATTAGAGATTTTTTGATTAAGCCAGACCTGGAAAATAGGCACCATTAGGCAAGTAATCTGCTAATATTAGCAAATTAGTCAGCTAACATTAGCTATAAAGCTAAAACAGTTGCACAATTCCATTGTGTTACAAGGGTAACATTAATTCCACAATAATAATGATCTGGCTGGCTGTTTTTTTATATTTTATATAGCTAGCTGATTAACATGTTCAGCAATAAAAAAGTCAATTGAGCATCACTTCTGAGTTCCTTCAGTTGTTGCCACCTCTGAAAAAAGGCCAAGCAAATATTGATCCTTGTCTTAGCTTAAACTCTCTCTCTAGCTTGTCACTCTCTCTTTTAGCTTGTCGGTGTTCTGACGAATTGTGCTAAGGCGTCAATGTCCTACCATTCCACATATTTATAACTAGCTCTTTGCATAAAACCTCTAGGTAAGGTATTTTGATAGCATAAACCACCTTGTAAAAATACTACCAGTATTAGAACTATGAAGCTGAAGTCAGTGTCTTAATTTTCCTGTTCCACCCTAAATGGTGCAGTAGTTATTATAACACCTCAGGCACTGGAATGTTACTGCTACACTATTTAAGATGGAACTGGAAAATTTTAACAAGAAACTACCAGACATTACCAGCATTTAGACAATAATTAGAATATTTTGATAGGTTAACTCACCTTATGAGGGGCTAAGTAGTAATATTAAGCTTTTTAATTAAGTAAAAGCACAGTAAAACATCTAACACACTGGGTTAGTACGCTGTACTAATGTTATGTGTATACTACTGAAAATGATGCTACTCATTGGGTAGAAATAATTGTTAGAACGGTTCAGCGTTTCTTTGCTTTGACCACAAGTGACGCTGCAGAGGGCAACAGTTTGCAGTTCTGATGTCAAAGAATCAAAGAATTGGTCAAAGAATGTTGGAGATGGAGCTGCCGGGTAGAAGGAGAAGAGGTAGACATCAGAGAAGGTTTATGGATGTAGTGAAGGTGGACATGGAGATCGTTGGTGTAAAAGTAGAGGAGGCAGTGGATAGGACAAGATGGAGGCAGATGATCCCCTGTGGCGACCCCTAAAGGGAGCAGCCGAAAGAAGAAGATGTCTCCAAAGTTAGCGAAATCTCTTTCCTTCCTGTCACCAACTTAAACCACTGTGAGTAATGGCCCCACCAGCGTTGCTCAGGTAACCAGCCCATGTCGAGCCGGACCTTCTTTTTGAGTCTATGTATGTGACGTCAATGCATAAAGGCATCTGATGTGGTCTGAAAAGCTCTTGCAAAATCCAACCCAACAGCTAAGACTTTTGAATGAATATTTCAGGCTTTACGGGAAAATTCACAGCAGCACAAGAGCACCATATTTTAGCAAGTTTTCCCCTCTTGACATAGTAATACTGATTCTTTCAGTTTTAAAAAGCAAATCTTACACACTGCTGCTTTCAGTTGCTTCTCTATTCTACTTACTACATTATTTTGCCATGAAATTTTGTAATTTGTAACTATTTTTAAATAGCGTACTATTGTACATCAAAGAACAACCTCTGTGTGTCTCTATACTTTTGGATAGGCAAAAGATTCAGTGGGGTATAGGTGAAACATATTATTTGAGCGTTTCACTGAGAATCGATAGCCCGGAGGCCTTTCTGGCCTTTTAAATTTTTGGTGGGTCATGACACAGTATTATTGGATGGATTTTTTGGCCTCAGTCTCACAACACCCAATGGATAGATAAACGGACGTCCTGGCAGTTTGGTCATAATAGAGGTAGACCTCCTCCTCTACTGTTAGAGCAGTATAGAGAAAGTGTATGGCACTGAACTTTGTTTACCAAATATTGGCCTTTACGGTGTTTGTAAGCAAAGCTGCTAAACACAGACAGCATGCACTCAAATGTATTATTTCAAATATCTGTCAGGAAGCTGTGCAGTTTATCATAATTTGAGTCTAAACCATTCTGCAGATAAGCTGTAGGGTTTGGGAATTAATGTCACGTTGCACTGCATTATGAGAATGTTCCATGGTATTGGTAGAATTAATTCTTTGTTTGCATACTACAAACACAGTATAAGAGCTTAAAGAGATGGTTTTATTGTGGTTTGACTTGGTAGACTTGCCATTCGTAAATGTGAATTAGAGAAAATGGGGTGCATCTTAATCAACTTCAGAGGAATTCCAAACAATGTTATATGGATATATGGAAGCTTATTGATGTGTGGGCGCACTTTTTTCCTAACCAGTATGCAGCTTAAGAGCCTGTTCTTTTGAGTAGTAAAAGTTTTAGGTCACTTGAAGCCCATGTACATTTTACAAATGAATATTCTACCCAGAAACCAAGTTTGTAAAAAGTTAGTTAGCTGATACAAAAAGCAACAAATTCACTAAATGATTCTTAAAGTTGATTCTGTTAAATGTATGAGTATAAATTGAGCTTGAGTTTAATTATACCAGCTGTTTTTATATCCGTCTGTATAACTGACTAAGCCTGACAAAGTGGTGTATCACCTGTAAGACACTGCGTCATGACATCATGCTCCCAAGCCCTTTTTCTCCCTAAATGGAAGAGACATGCTTGCCAGAGAAACTTCACAGGAAATGGGAAATCTCATGATCTCAATAACCTGTCTGATGTGTCTTTTGCGCATGTCAGTTTCATATCTAATATAACTTAGAATGCTCCTCAGCAGGTTAATAAATTATGAAAATGTATGAATAACACACCTAAACGCTATGAAAACCAGGCACATCACTAGAAATGCCTTTTAGCATTGAATTTAGTCTTAACTTATCGTATTACTTACAGTGGTATTGCCTTATATCTTTGTGTTGGTACTTAGACTTCCAAATGAAGTTCATTACGTTGTACGGAAATTGACAAGACTACTTTGTAAAGCAGTTGTAAGCAACAGCAAATAGCAGGTATAAATGCTTGTGGTTGGCTTGAATGAAAAATATATGGCCAGTTTGTTAGAACCTAATGCTGGGTCTCTAATATTCAGGTGGTTCATTCTTGATGTGTCTCTCTAAATACTAATTGGTGTTTAATGGAGGCCCACTCATGCTGCTCACATTAGTATGCCCCTTTGTAGTGCTATCTAACTAAATACACAGAGAATATTATTGTACTATGGAAGCAGTTTAGACAACCTTTTAAGCTGACTAAAATGTTTTCACAGCCCTGTCTGTCTATGTGTTGTGGAAATGTGAAAGGTTAATAGAAACTTGTTGGTAGAATTCTTTCAGTTCTAGAAGCATTTGTGTCCGTTTTACATAATATTTTGATATTCTGTTGTCCTCTGAATCTTTAGCCCCTCTCTGGACTAAATGCAGCTGGAAGAAGATAAGATGGATCTCGAGCTTCATAACAACCTGTGAGTTCTTTGCCTTGATCCAGTTTAAAGTTTTGCTCAGGATTCACTTGCAGTGCTTTACTAAACTGTCAGTAAGTTGTTTTTGGGTAAGGATGGCATCTATCATGTTTTTCTTCTGTCATAAGTGTGTACAGTACTAACCATGTTTCTTTGAGAGACCATTTAAAGCCTGAGATATGCTTCCAAAAACACCCTTGAAATTCTGTCCTTTAATCAGGGGTCCCTTTTGGTGTCCCTTCAGTGATCCTTAATTTTATTAAAAAAAGAAAGCGCATATTCTGTCATTTGTCTCTTAGCCCCCAGAAGAATGTTGCTTTTGGAAATTTCCTAGTGCACCCTCTTATTTGTCATGACAAAGATCATTGGGTAAAATGTGTTACTGTAGGTTAAATTTATATATTGTTCTCTATGGGTTGTGAATGCTCACATTTCAGTGATTTCAGTGTGGTTTTCAGTGAGTAGGAGTGTTCTGGTATCATTCTTTTGAGAGATGTCATGATTTTGTAGGACTGCTCTGAGGTGTTTTAATCCAAATTTTACTTCAATCACTGATGAAGTAACAATGTGGCACTCGATTTTTTTCTCTTCTCAAGAGTCACTGGAGCCGACGTTTATGACAGGGGCTCATTATGACTGTCCAAAGCTGCATGTTACTTTTTTTTTAAGGAGTTTTTTCACTAGTGCTAGCAGGTTACAAAATTCAATAGCATTTGAAAACATGTTTCTGTTTGGGGATGTGATGAGATAAAGCTGTTTGGGTAAAGTGAGTTTTGAAAGTGAGATTCTTTGATTCTTTGAATTAGTGTAGTTTTTTTAAGTTGAAGAAAACTAGTTAAATTGCTTGTTACTACATGAAGTCATTTTTTTAGACGGATCTGACAAGACACTTTTTTACAGTGCCCCAGTACTCTCAGCACTACTGCATCACTCCAACTGTTCTTAGACCCAGCACTCTCAACTCTGCATCAGCCTTTACTGTACTCAGTCCCAGCGCTCTCAGCTCCACTGCATCAGCCCTTGTTATTCCTTATCACTCTCACCTCCACTGCATACTGTACTGAATGCTGCTGCCTCACCCCAACACTCTCAGGTCTCTCCCTCACTGTCCAGACCAGCCAGCTCATTCAGTGATTCCACAATATTGCTTAAACAGTTTATTTGCATTTGCTCTCACTGCAATTGTAATTTCATGTCAAATTAATATGAATATAATATAATTTTGGGACTGCTGTTTCTGCATTTGCTTCTGGGGGTAGTCGTGGGCTGGAGGTTAGGGAATCAGCCCTGTGACCGGAAGGTTGCTGGTTCAATTCCCTTGGCTGACAGTCCATGACTGAAGTGCCCTTGAGCAAGGCACCTAACCCCCAATTGCTCCCCAGGTGCTGTGGATAAGGGCTGCCTGCTGCTTCGGGCAAGTGTGCTCACTGCCCTCTAGTGTGTGTGCTCACTAGTGTGCATGTATGTGGGTGTTTCACTGCATGGATGGGTTAAATGCAGAGGTCTAATTTCACAGTGTGCAAACACAATGACAAATGGTTGTAAATTCTATCAAAAAAATTATTTTATTTGGCTTTTCTACTTTTGTCTCAAACATTTTATGTTAAATCACAGTGATCCACAATAAAGATTGCTACCAGGGGTTCTAACTCTCACAGTTTTGGAATGAGACTCATGATTTTGGGTCTTTCTTCAAGCAATAAAAGAAATTTCAAGTCAGGAAAGATGGGAAAGAATGAAATCTCAAGCCAGCCAAACACCAAACTTGTATCACAACTATTTTATGTTCTGTATCCCTCGTGGCCTCTGATTAGTTTATATCCTAATCTATTAAGAGGACATTGGCTGCGTCTCCCATAGCTCTGCCTATTTATGTCACTATCACGGCCGTGAGGGTGCTGTGGAGTGAAGCAGAGTGCTGCGTTTGAGTTCGGACTAAGGATTGGCCTCAGAAACCTGGAGGGCTCTCTCCCAAAGTTACTGCTCCGTCTCTCAGAATGTGTGCTAGTTAATCATTCGTTTTTAACTCTGGTTCATTTTAATTTCATGTCCCCATCATCTGACCCCAACAGTGCAGGCAGTTACATTAAAAGGCAATCAGTTGTCATTATAATACAACAATTATTTAATAATTTAAATGAATACTTCCTGAGGTAATCTCACCACTCAATTATCACCACAATCTCACCACAAATTAATTTGGTTTCTAAATTACTGTATAAAAAGTACATAAATCTGTACCAGTGGGACAGTGCAAAGGAAAAATTCTTTATTAGAAATAAACACAATCATAGTAAACACTATTTAACTATCTCTGTCTTCAAATAAGAGTTATACTTGATTCAAATAATGAACTGGAGCTAATTTAGATCAAAATTATGGATCAGTTGGGGGTCTCTGAGGACTGATTTTAAGAACAGTGGGTCGAACATGCAAATGACTTGAGCTGTACTTGAAATGCATGTTTTAGGTAGTGGATATGCTCTTGAGCATGTAAAATTGAAAATCCCATTCTAGTCTCAGCTGAGCTACCAGAAAGTCTCACTTCAGTTACCTCCCCAAAGTTGGCAACCTTTCTACTACTTAGAAATTAATGCTGTCTTTGTAGATGTTTATAGACTGATTTAATCTATGTCATGTTTTCTAAAACATTTGCATTACTCCTTATGGTGTTTAGACATGTAAGCGTTAGGTGTGTTAATGCATGTTAGGTGACCTAATCACATACATTTGACAGAGGCATGCTGTTTTGTATAGAACTTCTATGAGTTTTAGCTGAGAAGTTTGTTTCATACAATTGGTACAAGAACCAGCACATTACTTGTCATATTGAAATTGTTATAGGCTACATTCTTGTCTCATAAAAAGGCAGTATTTAAAAAAAACACATGACTGTCGTTTGTTGATCACTGTAGGGGTTCCTCTTTAGAACAGTGAGTTGCTTTGCTATTCCCATTTTCCTTAGGACATTCCATAGTTCTGTGTGGTCGACTCAGACAAAGACTTTGCTGTAGTCAGTGAAAGACATGTTGACTTCCTTTTGAACTCCTTGGCTTTTTCAGTTTTCCAGTGTACGTGAGCAATGATATAGCAATGGAATTTTTCAATGTAAGACTGTAAACTGCATTCAATGATCATAAACTAATTTTACTGCCATGTAATGTAAAAATATCTAAGTATCATGATGTGATATTGCCATATCACCTACCCCTGGTAAGTATGACCTGAAATTATAGACCTGTTTTAATTTTTATCAAAGGTTAAGGAAAAAAAAAAGGGTTTTCACGATAAGTAAATGCCTCACAAACCTTTTGTATGAATTATAATCAAGTTTTTGAAAAAATACATTCTGTAGATACATGCCTGCTGTATTTAACAGACCTCGAGAAGTGGTTGGTGAAAATCATTCTGCAAAATTTATATCATGAGCCTTATTAATTAAGGTTAAAGCCTTGGATTTATGCAGGATGACGCTAAACTGGATTCAGTCACATTTAACAAATCATACACAGGTGGATACATGGGATGTGGGGTACAACAAGGGAATATTTAGAAATGCCTTTGTGTTGTCTGGAGCAAACTGCCCCAATTCCAATTGTGAATTTGTACAAGGGACAACTTGTTGTCATTATCTTCTAGTATAGTACTACAGGCAGATTCACTTGAAAGAGGGCCAGAATATTCTGTTGTAACTCCCGTTAGGATGAAGCAATCTGAACCAAAAAAAAGCACTATATACCGTGACATAAGTCTAGCGTGACACTGTCCGACACATGAAGGGGTGCGGGCGTGTGCACCCGGAGGTTGCATAGCACATACCTCTATTGAAAAATAGCCATTCTGTTAATAAAGTCCAATACAGACAGCTTTAGTAACCACTGACTTCCTCAACTGAACACCATTTGTGCCAAAGCAAATGGAAAATTGTAGCAGAGCAAATGTGAAAATTAAAGAGGACAGTTTCTGCTAGCACCAAAGACACATTGGAAAATTGAAATGTGAAATTTAAAGTGCAGTTGCCAGTAGCCAGTTTTTAGTAGGTCATTAGTTGTCCTGGGTCTGCAGTTGTAAAATACACATGGTAAAACAGCAAGCAAAAATAACCCCTGTTCTCACATTCGCCACAAACAGTACTACTCTGGTTTACTCAACCAGTTTTCACTTTTTTGTTCTGCCATTCTGAGTTTCTAAGAATGTCATATTAAATATTTAGCCAAACCAAAAAAAAATTCTGCCCAAAACAAAACTAATGCAAAATAAAAAAAGAAGCAGTAAGAGGATCTTCTGTATTTCATCCAGTACTTTGCTTTTTAATGCAGCTCAAACACATGTGCTCATTTTATGTGCAGCTAATTTATTGAAAGCCAGTTTGGGTACTCGTACTATGTTTAATCATATAGAGTTTGAAACAGTGTCCATAGTTTTCCTGTTTTGCATCTGTAGATATAGCAAATTCATAGCAAAGCACAATAATATAAAATCACTCAGAAAAATAGTATATTAATGAATGGTGGATCTTATCACAGCCACAAAATCAGCTTCTTCTGCGTTCTGGAAACTTTCTTTGCCCTGGCTCTTCCCTCTGTTCATTGGTCGCATTGTGATGTGACATGGGTTGACTGGGTTCAAAATAGCATTCTGTATACTGTGTACTGCATACTGCGCCAGTATATGTTGCGTGCTGCATTTTATCAGTAGTATACCATATAGCTACAGAACTGTGTAAAAGTCTTAGGCACCCAAGACACATTTTCAAAGTCAATTTATTTGTGCAGTATGTGTTCATTTGCTGAGAAAAGTGTTAATATTTGAAAAAACAAAATTTATAGAATATTAATTAATAATGTGTGTGTAAATATATATATATATATATATATATATATATATATATATATAAACATAAAAACAATAAAAAGTAACAAGAGCCATCACAGCCACCACCATCATTATTAATTAATTTTCTATACATTTTCTTTATTCAAATAACACTTTTGTCAGCAAATAAACACATACTACACAAATAAATAGATCTTGAAAATGTGTCTTGGGTGCCTAAGACTTTTGTGTGTGTGTGTGTTTGTATGTGTATATAGTATGTGTATATATATATATATATATATATATAGAGTCTGGAGATGCCGTGGAGAGCGATCTGCTGCCTGCAACATCCTTCAGCATGACAGGTTTGACAGTGGGTCAGTAATGGTGTGGGGTGGCATTTCTTTGGAGGGCCGCACAGCCCTCCATGTGCTCGCCAGAGGTAGCCTGACTGCCATTAGGTACCGAGATGAGATCCTCAGACCCCTTGTGAGACCATATGCTGGTGCGGTTGGCCCTGGGTTCCTCCTAATGCAGGACAATGCTAGACCTCATGTGGCTGGAGTGTGTCAGCAGTTCCTGCAAGATGAAGGCATTTGACTGGCCCGCCCGTTCCCCAGACCTGAATCCGATTGAGCACATCTGGGACATCATGTCTCGCTCCATCCACCAACGCCACGTTGCACCACAGACTGTCCAGGAGTTGGCGGATGCTTTAGTCCAGGTCTGGGAGGAGATCCCTCAGGAGACCATCCGCCACCTCATCAGGAGCATGCCCAGGCGTTGTAGGGAGGTCATGCAGGCACGTGGAGGCCACACACAATACTGAGCCTCATTTTGACTTGTTTTAAGGACATTACATCAAAGTTGGATCAGCCTGTAGTTTGTTTCCACTTTAATTTTGTGTGTGACTCCAAATCCAGGCCTCCATTGGTTAATGAATTTGATTTCCATTGATGATTTTTGTGTGATTTTGTTGTCAGCACATTCAACTTTGCACAGAAAGTATTCAATGAGAATATTTCATTCATTCAGATCTAGGATGTGTTATTTGAGTGTTCCCTTTATTTTTTTGAGAAGACATGTATAAATAAATAATAAATAGTGATTTTCTGCATGTTGGTGTTTTTCTTTAACTATTTTCAAACCTCTCCTCAAGGAAGCCCAGCATTATATGTAATTAAAAAACAACTCCTGGTTTGGCCAATAAGTGCTTCAGTAAATTGTGCTCATGATGTAATTGATGATATTACCAAGTCTCTGTGGTGGCTGTGAAGGTGTCAAGGAAAAAATATGGACCCAAGAAATTCTTGTTACTTTTTATTGTTTTTATGTTTATATGAATTATGAATGACTTTATTCTAATGTATATTGTGATAAACTCATTGCTGAGGTAAATTGTTTAAAAATTTGCTTGGATGCCTAAAACCTTTGCACAGTACTGTACATGTATAAGACACAGGCCTTGTGCAGACTGATCTCAAGACTCTTTAGCCTTCCAGTTCTTTACCAGAATGAGTGGATGTAGTTTTGAAAGATACCTTAATAGAGTTTAGGGTGTTTTTTTCTATTTTTATGGTAAACCTGTGTGGTTTAATTTTATTTTCATTACAATCGTAGCTGGTAAAATTAACTACTTTGACTGAATAGTAAGCAGTGTGAGTCCATACATAAGCCTGAAAAGCCAATGTTGTTGATTATTTACATGAGACTAACTTTTGTTATGTAATGTTATGCTATGTTATGTTAATGTTGTCTATGCAACATATATTTTCCTAACTTTATTAAATAGATCAGGTGAGCAAACCCATCTTGGGACCAGGAGAGAATGGGGCTTTAGTGAGTGCAGTAACAGGACAAATGATTTCCTTTCTTGTCATTTATGTGTCCTTAAAATATGAATCCAGGGTTAATAAATTGTCAGAGGCTAACCAGGCTGTTATGTCAGTGGGTGTTTCCCCCTGAATGAATCACATTGTATTTTGGGGATGCATTATATCACGAAGACAGACTGCGTACTGGAATATTTGGCCAGAGTAGTACGTCATTGAGGTATCTTTCTGGAGAAATTCGAGTTGGTCTTACATAGTACATAATACTTGTAGGGCAATAAGACAATATTGTTATGTCACAAAAAGCTTTTATGAGTGTATTGTCGATATTGTCAGTCCTTAAAAAAACTGACTTCATGTTTCATTACAATGTAAGCATAATTAAGCCTCTTTAACTGAATTCAGTGCAGTTTGTAAAAAATGTACTTGTATTATTATTATTATTATTATTATAGTATTTTTTTACGTAGCACTATACGTTCTGTTGTGTGTGCTCCAGCTTATTAAATCTCAGGAAAACCATATATCATGATGCATATCCATATCGTCTTGAAGTACCTATGTATTTTGTACCTTTGTACAACTTTGGGGCACAGTTAGTACACAAGCAGTATGTAGTACGCTATTTCAAACACAGTCATTTTCTGTGTGTATGAATAGTCCATGTTCTGTCAGTCTCAGTTGGAGGTTGCATGTGTTTATCTACATTACACTTTCCATTCCTTTAATTCCTCTGTCTGTATGTCTTTTGAATGCCCCACCCCTTTCATGGTTAAACCAATAAAATAATTTTACATTCAACTGCCTCTGGTCCCTGTTACAAAGTTATGTATCATCTTGAGGCAGGGCTGAAGGATTTGCGGAAAATACCTGCAATACATCTGCTCTCATGATTTGAAAATTACACTCTTCCAAATTGTGATGTCAATATAACAATAATTAATCTTTCAGCCCTATTTTGAGGAAAGATACACAACATATTAAACTATCAGTCAAAACATAGCATGCTACTTGTTTATGCCGAGACATATGAAACACTAAGGAGGGATCCCTCCAGCAGTGACAAAAACTTGACAAGGATAAAGCAAGCAGTTGAGCAACTTGATGAGAATAAAGAAATCGATTAAAGGCTTCCACCATTTTTATGCGAAGGAAGCCACTCTGAGCTTGTTTATCAACTGCAGTGACATATGACATTGCTAAATACTTCAGGTCACAGGCACAGTTCAACTTCGTTATTGGGCAGCACAGTACATTACACTCATAACTCTGAGGATTTTGTCTGCGAAGTTTGGATGTTGACTCAGGAAATAAGACAGTGGTGTCCTATGACATCATACCACTTTTAAGCATTCTAATTCCAGAGGCAGTTGGAACAGTGAGAAAATGACAAGAAACAGGATAACATAAACGTGGCAAAACAGAGCTCAACCCAAATTAGACAGCTGGCTCTAGCCTTTTGGGGGCCCTAAGCAGGTGTTTTTTTGGGGGGTGTGGTATCTTGCTAGGTGATGTCCTGTAAAATTAGACACTAACTAATAACAATGACTAGCACAAGTTGTCTAAATTATATAGATTTATAACTAGCTAATGTTGTATTGTTGATGACTGGTTGCATTTTAAGTTTTATTTAGTTCCAGTTTGAGCGTCCAGGTGTCTGTCTGACCATGCAGAATTTCTTGCTTAGCCAGCTAATGTTAAACTTAGATCTAACTTTAGTGGTAGTGATAGCAGCATTGCTTTTTTACTGTTATAAATGCTTTACCCGAATGGTGAATTGTTATTGGACTTCTGTGCCAGGCATGGATTGTCCATAACGAACACCAAGTTTGAACACAAGGATGTTCATTAGTGTACATGGTACCAGAGCTCCTTGGGTCAAAGGTCAATGAACGACTTTGTTGTCGTTTCATCTGACTTGGAACCATATGTTCTGGACACTAGGGTGAAAAGAGGGCCTGAGCTGTCAACTGATCACCATCTGGTGGTGAGTTGGATCAGATGGCAGGGAAGACTGATGGTCAGATCCGGTAGGCCCAAGCAAATAGTGAGGGTGTATTGGGAACTCCCACCTCCGGGAGAGCTTTTCTCATGTCCCGGAGGAGGTAGGGGACATGGAGTCTGAATGGACCCTGTTCAAAACCTAGCTATGGCCAAAAGCTTGTGGGTGCCTGCGGGGCGGTAACCCAAGAACCTCCTGGTGGACACCAGTGGTGAGGGAGGTTGTCAAGCTGAAGAAAGAGGCCTTTAGGGACTGGTTGGTCCAAAGGACTCCCGATTCAGCAGATAGGTACCGACAGGCTAAAAAGGTGGCAGCTGCAACGGCAGAAGCAAAATCCAGGGCATGGGAGGTGTTTTGTGAGGCCTTGGAAAAGAGGTTCTGGACAACTGTCCGGCGACTCAGGAGGGGTCTGGGTGGCTGCGCCCAAGCTGTATTTGGCAAGGGTGGAGAAACTCTGACTTCGAATAAGGATATTATTGGTCGGTGGTAGGAGCACTTTGAGGAACTTCTTAATCTGGGAGACGTGAGTCAGGGCCAGAGGCTTCTGGGGTGTCAAGTTCCATTTGCCTGGTGGAGGTCACTGAGGTAGTTGGTAAGCTCCTCAGTGGCAAGGCACCGGGGGTGGATGAGATTCATCCAGAAATGATTAAGGCTCTGGATATTGTGGGGCTGTCATGGATAACACGCCTCTGCAATATTGCATGGACCTTGGGAACAGTACCCTTGGACTGGCAGATTGGGGTGGTGGTCCCTATTTTTAAAAAGGGGGACCGGAGGGTGTGTGCCAATCATCGGGGTATCACACTGCTCAGCCTCCCTGGGAAAGTCTATGCAAAGGTGATGGAAAGGAGACTCCGACCGATAGTTGAACCTCAGATTGAGGAGGAACATTGTGGATTCCGTCCCGGCCGTGGAACAATGGATCAGCTTTTCTCCCTCTCACAGATTGTTGAGGGGGCATGGGAGTTTGCCAACCCAGTCTAAATATGTTTTGTGGACTTGGAGAAGGCTTATGACCATGTTCCTCGAGATATCTTGTGGGAGGTCCTCCGGGAGTATGGGGTGCCGGGGCTACTACTCCAGGCTATCCAATCTCTGTACTCCCGGAGTGAGAGCTGTGTCTGTATACTCGGCATTAAGTCAGACTATTTCAGTGTTAGCGTTGGACTCTGCCAGGGTTGTGCTCTGTCTCCACTCTTGTTCGTGATATTCATGGACAGAGTGTCAGTGCGTAGCTGGGGTCAGGAGGGCATTATGTGTGGAGGCCAGAGGAAGGTGTCTCTGCTATTTGCAGATGATGTTGTTCTTCAACCGCTGGAGCGGTTTGCAGCTGAGTGTGAAGCAGTTGGTATGCGGATCAGCACCTCCAAGTCTGAGTCCATGGTCTTGGCCCAGAAAAGGATGGCATGCCCACTCCAGGTAAGGGGAAAGGACCTGCCCCAGTTGGAGGAGTTTAAGCATCTTGGGGTCTTGTTCACGAGTGACAGGAAGAGGGATCGTGAGACCGGCCGTAGGCTGGGACAGGCGGCAGCAGTAATGCGGTCACTGTACAGGACTGTAGTGGTAAAGAGGGAGTTGAGCCAAAAGGCGAAGCTCTCTGTTTACCGGTCGATATACATCCCAACCCCAAGTAGCTTTTCTTAGACATTTTAATGGTACATTAATAACCCAGAATTTGCTGGGGGCCCTAGGCAGCTGCTTATGTTGTTCATTAGGTAAAGCAGGTCCTAAAACCAAATATTTCCTGTGCTCAACTTTTTATTGTGTTTACTATCGTGGCCAAGCCAAACATGGATGAAGCATAGGGCCTCAAGAGTACCCCTTGTCCTGCACATGTTTGTGTATTCTTTGATCCAACACACCTTTCAACTCAGGAACGGCTAATGAATAAGTTGAATGAAACATGTTGGGAGCCGGAAAACACCAAAATGTACAGCAGGACCAGGATTGGAAACCACTGGTCTATAACAACAAACCATAGTACTTTTCAGTTTAAGTGATATTTTTGACAGGTGATGATTTTTAGTGATATATTTGATAATGTAATGAACGTTATATCTATTATATATAGGTATATGAACATTATATCTATTATATACTGTAGAATGCAAAAGTCAGAGACCACCCCTCATTTATTTAATTTTTGTTCAAAACTTCAAGTACAAATTATTCTTTGTTTCAACATCAGAGAAAACATATGTAATAGAAAATAGCACAGGAGCCTCAACATCTAAATAGTGTGTCCTTAATTGCAGCTTCCGTTCTTTTTGGGAGACTTACTTTCACATTTTTAAAGAAATCTAAAGGAAAATAAAACAAAAGTTTGTTTGTTTTCAATTTTTTCATTTGATTTTGTGCATCTAACTGGTGGTACCCAGGACCTGCTTCAGTTTTTTTTTTCTTTAACATAAAGTACACATGCTCAAGAAGCATGGGTTCATTATCTTTATTGGTCCATACCTTACCTTGATCTGAGAGCATGATACCATGATATACACTATAGTGCCAAAAGTATTCGCTCGTCTGTCTTCACGCATATGAAATTGAGTGATATCCCATTCTTAATACATAGGGTTTAATATGATGTCTGCCCACTCTTTGCAGCTATAACAGCTTCAACTCTTCTGGGAAGGCTTTCCACAAGGTTTAGTGTGTTTCTGGGAATTTCTGACCATTCTTCCAGAAGCGCATTTGTGATGTCAGACACTGATGTTGGACCAGAATGCCTGGCTTGCAGTCTCTGCTCTAATTCATCCTGAAGATGATCAGGTTGAGGTCAGGAGGCCAGTCAGGTTCTTCCACACCAAATTCGCTCATCAATGTCTCTATGGACCTTGCTTTGTGCATTGTTGCACAGTCATGTTGGGACAGGAAGGGGACATCCCCACGATATTGGGAGTATGAAATTGTTCAATCTCTTGGTCTGCTGAAGCATTAAGAGTTCCTTTCACTGGAACTAACTCCTGAAAAACAACCCCACACTATTATCCCCCCTCCACCAAACCTTACACATGGCACAATGCAGTTAAACAAGTACTGTTCTTCTGGTAACCATTAAATGCAGACTCATCCATTGGATTGCCAGACGGAAAAGCTTGATTCGTCACTCCAGAGAACAGGTCTGCACTGCCCTAGAGTCCAGTGGCATTGTGCTTTACACAATTGCATTTGGCACTTTGCATTGCACTTGGTGATGTAAGGCTTGGATGCAGCTGCTTGGCCATGGAAACCCATTCAATTAAGCTCTCTATGCCTTGTTCTTGAGCTAATCTGAAGGCCACATGAAGTTTGGAGATCTGTAGCCACTAACTCTGCTGAAAGTTGGCGACCTCTGTGCATTATATGCCTCAGCATGCGCTGACCCTGCTCTGTTTTTTTACATGGCCTACCACTTTGTGGCTGAGTTGCTGTCGTTCCCAATAGCTTTCACTTTGTTATAATAACACTGGCAGTTGACTGAGTAGCGAGGAAATTTCACAACTGGACTTCACAGGTGGCATCCTATCATGGTACCATGCTGGAATTCACTGAGCTCCTGAGAGCGACCCATTCTTTCACAAATGTTTGTAGAAGCAGTCTGCTTGGTTTTATACACCTGTGATAATGGAAGTGATTGGAACACCTGGATTCAATGATTTGGATGGATGAGTGAATACCTTTGGCAATATAATGTATTCAGAAAATATCATGATAGTAGATTTTATAAATATTGCCTACCACTAAGAGGGAGCCTGTAAGATAAGATAAGATAATCCTTTATTAGTCCCACAGCGGTGAAATTCACAGTATTACAGCAGCAGCACAGTAACAGGAATAAGGCACTCAGTAATAGAAATGGGAAACAGTATAAACCTTATCAACATTATAAATAATAAAAATGAAAGCTAAATCTCTAGACTATTTACAGGAAAATAAGGATAATAATAAAATAAAATAAAATAAAATAAGAGTTGCATGGGAATCTGTATTGCACTTAGCATATTGCACAATGAAGAATGTTCGCATTCTGTATGTGTGTATATTGTATGTGTGTGTGGTCTACTGGGAGCAGTGCTGGTTGTACAGTCTCACAGCAGCAGGAAGGAAGGACCTGCGATAGCGCTCCTTCACACACTTGGGGTGAAGGAGCTGGTCACTGAAGGAACTGTAGCATCACCTATCAGTTTTTTTTCAATATTTATATAAAAATCAATCACCTGTCATTTTCACTCTGCCAGAACATCAAAAACATGGTCATATGAGGGCTCTCATCTTCATTAACTAGTTTTTACATTGTAGGAGTAATGGACAGAGGTTTAAAATGTCTAATTGAACTGATGAAGCCCCTTTATGTAAGAGAGCTGAAACATTTTCTAGATTGTACTGCAAGGCAAAATGAGTAAAATACGCATTGACAAAAACTCCAAATAAATAAATTCCGCTGATTCCTCTGGAAGTCTCCAAATTGTATGTAGCGTGGGTGAATAAACTGCATTTATTGTGTTTAGGTAACTTAGTCCCTGTCTTGGGATTCATGTATAACAAAACTAAAAATTAAAGACAGAGGACTTTAAGCTATAACCCCTCCAGAAAAGATTGATGTCTGAATGATAAAGTATTGGGTCAAGACTGCGCCTTTTGGATTTGTTTGCTGGGTAACATCTGTCTTAGGACTATGAATTTTGGACATTAATATTATGCAGGTAAGTTGCCTCAGGTATAAACCATGGTGTTTGATAGTTCTATTTATAGTTGATAGTTCTCGATTTTTGGAGGCATAATGTGTAGATAAAGATGTGTAGTGCATTGGCAGAATGAACTGAACCCATGGTTAGTACAGTAGGTTGTACTATCCAATGCAAACAAATGTCTAAAGCAAAGAGTGCATGTACTCTGATTCTCTGTGCATATTTCAGTTGGACATGAGGCCTAAGGACAGATAGAGAGACAAATACTGGATTTTGCTTATCATGTTATTACAAGGGATGCACAGTGATATTAGAATCATATCAACAGATGTTTAGATTTTAAAGAGATTTCAAACTGATATTAGAGCATTAAAACTGCCTTTTATTCCTTCTCTTCCTTAAATAAGTGAAAAGCAATATGAAATATTGTTGAGATTCTAATCACATGTTCCAATTAATTCTATTGCAAGTAACTTAACTTTTAATCTTGTTTTTCAGTTTACAAAAGATTTTACAAAGGACTTTATGTGAAAACTGAAGTTGAATTCCTGAGATCAAGAAAAATAGGAAATAAAAACAGCTGAAACAGCTGACTAACCAATTTGCTTCTTGTTTTTGTTTATTGTAATATTATTTGTCAGCATATCCTCTCTTAAAAACTATAGCTCTGTTTCAGAGATTTTTTTTCTTTGCTTTCCTTTCTTGGGTAGCCAACTGGATTGTGGGTTTTTAAAACACATGACCTTATTTACATGCAGATTGTGGTTGGTTCTTGTGAAAATATGAGACCAGTGGTGACCTTATGAATAGCTCTTATTTATATATATAAATATATATATATTTAAATTAGTAGTTACTTTAAAGCTTTCTGGAAGTCTGTATAAGTTTTAATAAATGTGAATCCTTCTGCTGTGGTCTATCAGTGCTGTTATCAGCTTGGTTATATCCACTGGCTTCTCTGTACTCGTATCAGCTGCACCCTGGTACACAGTTTCTAATTTGTAGAGTCGCTCATGTTCATGTTGTTTATGAGCCTGTTTGTTTGCTCCTGTGTATCTGACTCTGTGTTACGATTCCTTATTATTTCTTGGTGTATGATTTGTCTACCTACTCTATATTGGCCTGTTAGCCATTGAACATAAACTACTTCTAATTTATTTGACTTGGTTTTTGGATTTTGTGATTTTAGTAAAGTGCCCAGAGAATGTATCCTGTTTCTCCTAATATTGGCCACAGATCAAGGATGTCGTCGATACTCTGAAGGAAAATGATATACAGAACAGTAGTAACAAGAAAAGTTTCTAATGTGTTTTAGTACAGTAAGAGCAAAGCAGACAATAGGCTAGACTGAGTCTGAGCAAATTAATTGGGAGAAACAGAGAATGTTAAATGGCTAGTGTAGCAGGTAAAATCCTGAAAGAATAAATCAAACATTGAACAAGTTGATTACCATAAAAAGACACTGGCTGTATTGTTGGATTGTATATTACTGCTTGCCTGGCTGACCTTATTTTACCATTTGAACTTTACCCACAGGCATGCTACATGAGTTACCTTCATGGTTAAACATCAAAGGCATGCTGATGGTCAAGAGGACAGTGTTTACAGGTGAAAGATCCACAAATTGTGTTCAAGATGTATTGCCTGGAGCAGTAGTTTAAAGTTTGGCAGCTGCACAGAACAGCATGTCTCTATGAGATCTGTGTAACTCCAGCACAACCATATTTTGAGGTGGTGCAGTTCCTTTTTTAGTGTTTGATTGAATGCAAGTTGTGCTTTGATGCAGATTGTTGCAGGGTTATAGGTAAATAAAGCTGTACTACATCAATAATTCAGCATTCACTGTTACTGTGGATGCTATTAGTCATTTGTTGAATGTTGACTACCCATGAGCAAGTGATGATGGGTCAGCATGCAGATGGGTGACAAAGGAAAAACAAAGTATTTTAGTAAGACACTAGGCCACCACAAGCCACTGTAACAACACATTGTATGCCGAGATATGATGTGATGTAAATCATAAGCTATGGGCTGACCCCTATGGTCACTGTAGGTGTCTGGAAATGTATTAGAGAGATGAAACGCTGTCTTTCCAAACAATTTTGTTTCAGGTGGTGAAGCCATTGTCATCATAGGAGATTTCTATCAGGATAGAAATGTTTCACTGCAGGATAAAGGTGACCAGTTAGAATAACTTATTACTGATTTGTAGTTATTCTTTGAACTCAAACAATAGCAGCAAAATACCCCCTATAGCAGAGGTGTCCAATCTTGTCTGCGGAGAGCCAGCGTGGCTGCAGGTTTTCACTCCAACAAGCAGGAGGTCACCTGATGAAATACTAACTTATTGACCAAGTAGATTCAGGAGTGCAAACCTGCAGCCACACCGGCCCTTTGCAGATGGGATTTGACACCCCAGCCCTGCAACATAATAGAGCCAACGGACGCCATCACTACAGGGCTTAAGCATTCAGGTCTGTACCATTCTCTTGGTGATGAAATGACCTTTTCTATTTCTATAGACCAATGCCTATGTTTTTTTTTTTTACCACTGAACTCTCAAATGGTATTTGTCTTTGTAATGAGGGGTTTAAGAGCTGCCTAATATCCCTTTCTGTATAGTTGTGGACTGACTGTTCTTGTTGTCCTACATTGACATTCTCAGTCATCTTAGTTGCTTACACATATGCACAAGCATCATGATGATTGAATGTGTGCTTTTGACCACAATTACCTATTTACTGATGTCTTTCCCATAGATCTGTATGCAGATGTGAATGTAGTCACCATCAATTCACTTTCTCTATCTTTTCTTCATGACATGTTTATCCAAAAAAGATATGCTAAACATTTTTATACATGCCGCAGAGCATGTTGGGATGTTAACTGTATAACTGTATCATGTAGTACACCTGTCTGGCAGCATGTGCACTTATGTTCATCCACGCATTTATTATTATAAGTTGTTTTGTTTATCACTTGACTGAGGATCTAACTAGTTTTTGCCCAGTAGGGGCATTATTCATCACATTGATGGATTCTGTGGAAAAAGAGCCTTAACCTTGTCTATTCACTATTGTTATGCTAATTTGCCTTCTTTGTAGAGCACAGGGGTTGTAATCTCATTCTGTTTTGGCTTGAACTGGAAGGGTATGTGAAGCCATGAATTGATCTTGTGAACTGTTGGCCAGGCTTTAACATTTCACATAACATAAGTTTCAGATGACCAACTTGTATGATGTTGGCTCCTGCAGTCTTGTAAATATGAAGGCATGATAACCAAAATTGCTAAGATGGCATTTAACAAATACATAATAATGTTCCTCTTAAGCCACTCTACTAGCCTGAATGTCATTTATTGATTATCAAAGGCTGTCCTGCACAATTAATCAATGCTCTTGGGGGAGAGAAAGACTCACCATTAAATCCAGTGGAAGTCTAGAAGGATTAGAAAATAGGTTGTGAATCCTAGAGAACAAGCAAATCCAACTAAATGTGCCTCCTGAGATGTGACAAGGATGAAATCGCAATGTTATGCATGAATGCTGACAAGCAACTACCTGTAGCTGTGCAGCCAGATTGTAGATTGGGGGCTGCGATTCTCTGTTGTGAAACCTGGAGACAGTGTATTGAGTGAGAGCCTCCTCTTCCCTCCCCCCACATGCCCCCCTCCTCTCTCACACACACACGCACACACACTCTCTCTCTCTCTTTGGTGAAGCAGGCGCTCGGCAGTGGGATGGATTCTGACTACTAAAGAGCTGAAGTGAGGGAGGGGGAACGAACAGCAAGCTCGCAGCTTGCAAAAGCGAGGGAAAGGATTCAGGCACCAGTGTATAAATCTAAAGACGCCGATCTGGAAGAAAAACGCTTGCTGGTTGGGCGAGACCAACGTGGCTTTTCTCAGCATCCAGAGGTAGTCTTTGTAGCTTTTTGTGGATCCCGGAGAAACGAGAAGGAGGTATTGAGACGACAAACCCCCGGTTGTCAAACACAAGAGGTCTGGGGGAGGTCTTTGACCCTTCATTTTTGTCTGATGAGAGGCGTGGAGGAAGAGCCAAGGCAGAGGGAGGAAGGTGGCAACTAAGAGCAACAGACAACCACCCATTTTTAATCTTCCCATTCATAAATCCACTGCATACCAATATCAGAGCGATGTAGAATCAGTCCTTCTGGATGGATGAGGCAGGTTCCTGTTGGCTGCTGAGGCTCTTCTTCTCCTTTCTCCACACGAATGTATCTATTGCAGTTCCATCTTGTTTCACCGTTTTCATCTGATGTTTTTTCTTCTCTGAATGCACTTTTCATTTTGCTTGTATTGAAACTGTGGATGGTGCTCCATTTCTTGGGGATTGAAGGTTTTGGTTGTGCCTGAATGCCCAGCTGATATCAAGAGGCAACAGCAGAGGAGCCTGTGACAAAAGGGGTACCCTTGATTATGTGAAGGACCCACAAGCTTCTTGATACTATAGATCTAAAGACATCAGTGTTATGAACTCGTATTATCACAACCTTTAGTTCAGAATTTGCCGTAGCTTACACTGTTTAGGAGAATATTCTGTTTCTGTTTACTTTTGCTAAGTACATTGTCAAGTCATTTCTCATTAGAAAGAGAATAGCGATGACAGCCATGAAGGGAGATTCAGAGGACAGCATTGAGAGCATCAGGCCTTCAAACTTGCAAGCCTTTGCCAACTCCTCCACGCTGCATGGCATGAGCCACATTTTCGCCTATGGACACATGACATTCCGTCGCTTCCTGTGGACTCTCTCATTTCTGGGCTCTCTGGGTTTACTTCTCTTGGTATGCATGGACCGAGTATCATACTACCTTGAGTTCCCTCACGTCACCAAACTGGATGAAGTGGCGGCACCTAACCTCACCTTCCCTGCCATTACTTTCTGCAATCTCAATGAGTTCCGCTTCTCCAAGATCACAAAGAATGATCTTTACCATGTTGGGGAATTGCTAGCTTTGCTTAATGAGAATTACCAGATTGCAAACCCACATCTAGCAGAGCCAGAGGTCCTTGCTGCTTTGAAAGACAAAGCCAACTTCGTCAACTTCAAGCCCAAGCAGTTTAACATGACTGATTTCTATAACCGCACAGGCCATGACATCAATGATATGCTTCTCCAGTGCACATTCCGAGGGGAGGACTGCTTTCCTGTAAACTTCACCACTGTGAGTTACTACAGAGTTCCTGCTGTTTCTTTGTTGTCTTTTTCTATAGATTTCTTTCCAGTTTTTCTGATGCAGCAGTTAGGTAAAGCTCCTTTTGCTGATGTCTGACCTTTATTACAGTAAGCTCCCCCATTGGTGTGTATCTCTTACACCAGTTTTTCTTCCTCTTGCTGCTGGAGACCAGGTTTGTTGATGCATAGTTGAATCTATTCAGGGCAGTGGGTCTCTAAGGGTAGTCTTATTCTGTTAAGTGGATATACAGATCTTCATTGTTTTATTCAAATCTTATAAACTACTTTATTTCTAGTAAACAGTAAACAGACAAGTGCTACTCATATGATGTTTTTCCACCAGTAGAGTAGAAATGCATACGGTACAGTTTGAATACAAATCTCTGATAAGGTATTTTGCCATCATTTCCACTGCCTACCTAAGTACTAGCTGTGTAGCAAGTGTTTAATTAATTAAACAGTACAGTTGCTCAGTAGCTTAAAATGTGGTATATATTAGTAAATACATATTTTCCAGCATTTAAATTATGAAAGTACAGTACTTGGCACAAAAGTTGTGCATTATAGTGTCCCAAAGTTATGCTCTATTGACAGTCATATCATGTTCATACTGCCCATTAGAGTCACCATGCTTGACTAAGAGTAAATAGGTGACAGTTTTGACAGCCAGTAATGCACAAAAACTGCCTTTCATTTATATTTATATTTGTTTACAGCCATAATACCAAAAGCCATAAAAGGTTGTTGAGTTGCTCCTTTCAACCATTAGTAGATTTGATCTGAAAATTAAGTGATGACAGTGATGTAAATTTCAGAATGTGTGCTGTAATTCAACGATGAGTGGCATTAGCACATGCTTGAAAATTCTTTGTGGCCGATCACTGCCTGAAGTCTGTGTCCTGTTGACATCCCTGGATGCTGGGTACCCTCCATGGTAATGCTATGCCAGGGCTGTGTTGCAGTTTATTTCACTACCTGCTTATTTCAGGAACTTATTGCTTTCATACTTGAAATTCATACAGTGGGTTGCAAAAGTATTCAGCCCCCTTGAACTTTTCAACCTTTTGCCACATTTCAGGCTTCAAACATAAAGATATGAAATTGACATTTTTTGTGAAGAGTCAACAACAAGTGGGACACAATCGTGAAGTGGAACGAAATTTGTTGGATATTTTAAACTTTTTTTAGAAATAAAAAACTGAAAAGTGGGGCGTGCAATATTATTCAGCCCCCTTGCTTTAATACTTTGTAGCGCCACCTTTTGCTGTGATTACAGCTGCAAGTGGCTTGGGGTACGTCTCTGTCAGTCTTGCACATCGAGAGACTGAAATTTTTGCCCATTCTTCCTTGCAAAACAGCTCGAGCTCAGTGAAGTTGGATGGAGAGCGTTTGTGAACAGCAGTTTTCAGCTCTTTCCACAGATTCTCGATTGGATTCAGGTCTGGACTTTGACTTGGCCATTCTAACACCTGGATACGTTTATTTGTGAACCATTCCATTGTAGATGTTGCTTTATGTTTTGGATCATTGTCTTGTTGGAAGATAAATCTCCGTCCCAGTCTCAGGTCTTTTGCAGACTCCAACAGGTTTTCTTCCAGAATGGTCCTGTATTTGGCTCCATCCATCTTCCCATCAATATTAACCATCTTCCCTGTCCCTGCTGAAGAAAAGCAGGCCCAAACCATGATGCTGCCACCACCATGTTTGACAGTGGGGATGGTGTGTTCAGGGTGATGAGCTGTATTGCTTTTACGCCAAACATAAGTTCGATTTTGGTTTCATCTGACCAGAGCACCTTCCTCCACATGTTTGGTGTGTCTCCCAGGTGGCTTGTGGCAAACATTAAATGAGACTTTTTATGGATATCTTTGAGAAATGGCTTTTTCTTGCCACTCTTCCATAAAGCCCAGATTTGTGCAGTGTACCACTGATCGTTGTCCTATGGACAAAGTCTCCCACCTCAGCTGTAGATCTCTGCAGTTCATCCAGAGTGATCATGGGCCTCTTGGCTGCATCTATGATCAGTCTTCTCCTTGTTTGAGCTGAAAGTTTAGAGGGACGGCCGGGTCTTGGTAGATTTGCAGTGGTCTGATGCTCCTTCCATTTCAATATGATCGCTTGCACAGTGCTCCTTGAGATGTTTAAAGCTTGGGAAATCTTTTTCTATCCAAATCCGGCTTTAAACCTCTCCACAACAGTATCTCGGACCTGCCTGGTGTGTTCCTTGGTCTTCATGATGCTCTCTGCGCTTTAAACAGAACTCTGAGACTATCACAGAGCAGGTGCATTTATACGGAGACTTGATTACACACAGGTGGATTCTATTTATCATCATCAGTCATTTAGGTCAACATTGGATCATTCAGAGATCCTCACTGAACTTCTGGAGTGAGTTTGCTGCACTGAAAGTAAAGGGGCCGAATAATATTGCACGCCCCACTTTTCAGTTTTTTATTTCTAAAAAAAGTTTAAAATATCCAATAAATTTCGTTCCACTTCACAATTGTGTCCCACTTGTTGTTGATTCTTCACAAAAAATTACAATTTCATATCTTTATGTTTGAAGCCTGAAATGTGGCAAAAGGTTGAAAAGTTCAAGGGGGCTGAATACTTTTGCAACCCACTGTACGTGAAATTCATTCAGTAGCATTCAGATAAGATTCTTGACTTGGGCAGGCACAGACATTGCACTCTTTTAGTAGAATGTTTAACTCAAATCATTATTCTGCTGCAAAGTGAAGTGCCAAACACTTGGGTTTAGAGACATTTGGTTGAATTTGAGCCGTTATGAATATTCCATACATCTTAGATTTCGTCCTACTGCTGCTGTTGGCTGTCCCATCACCAGTGAAGAGAAGTGACACATGCCTATACTACAGAGTTCTTCAGAGTTGAGTTGGTACTGCTTTGAATTATGAGCAATCTCTTTCTCCACACTTTTCTCATTCCATCACTCTGGTACAGTGTGAGTTATACTTCCTTTGTAGTATAATAGAAAAGTAAACCAACTGAACAAGAAAATAGGCTACAGTAAGTCAGAGCAAATTAAGTGAGCGAAACCGGCTAGAAGTTAAACTCATGTAGCCGATAAAATCTTGGAGGAACAAACCAGACATTGAACAGTCTGATTATCATAAAAAAGACAGTAGATGCTGTATTTTAGGGTCTTACTTTACTTGCCTGGTTTACCTTATTTGTTTGGTTGAGCCTCATCCACAGGCATACTACCTCAGAGCATTTACAGTAGTGGTAAATCATCAGAAGCATGCATGTGGTCAACAGTCCAGCACCTAAATTTACAGTTGAAAGCTATTTTATTGTGAGCCATTAAATTATCTGAATTTCTAGCAGGAGAAGGAGAACCAAACCCACAAGGGAGGCTGAGATTTTCATCCACCAAAAAAGTAAAGTGATATTAACTTGATCCCATTTATTTACATCTCATTGATGTTTAAAACAAAATGCATATGAATGATATTTAGATGAAGAAGCTCAGCACATATTGCTAAACAAAGGTTTTAAAAGGTTTCTTTATTACTTCTAACTTCTGTATTATCACTGCTATCTACCCAAGCAAAAATCCAGTCAAACTCATCTGTCTCCTTCTCAGACTTAACATTACAGCATATCTGCATCACATCTTCTTTGGGATGAATTGTGAAAATGGATGTAAAATTTTGTTGCATAATGAAAATAGGAATATGTCAATTTAAAAAACGATCAAACTGAAATGGTTGTGGTTAGGTATGAAATATAAGTATTTTTCTTCATTTTTAAGTGTACTATTGAGAATCATAATGAAGCACACATAAAAATACCAATGAGTATTTGAGGCCTGTAAAATGGTGTTCAGGTCAGCCCTAGTGTCAGTGCTAAATTGCCAGTAACCGATTTAATACACGTTTAAATTTTTGAGCAACCCGGATTTTGATCTACATATTATGTTGAAGTTGCCTGTCCTGGAGCAGTAGTTTAAAGTTTTGTGATTGTGTTACAACTCAGGAACAACCCTATTTTGAGGTAATGCACTTTTTTTGCACTGATTGCTTAACAATGAAGCATTTTGACAGTCTAGCAAATGAATTCAATTCAGTTCAAGAGTTTTATTGTAATATGCACAGCAGAACAGGCAGTTACACTGTACAATGAAATTCTTACTTACTTGTTCCTTGATTCACCACATATAATTTTAATATAATCTTAGAAGAAAATAGAAAAAAATAGAAAATATAAGAATAACACTAAAAACAATAGTAAAAAAGCAGTTTTATGTGCAAAGTTGAAAGAAAAATTAAAGTTACATGTGCATATGTGCAAGTATGTAGAGCAGCTGTTCATAAAGTGTATGTTGCAAGTAACAGATGTAAGCAGTAGTGTTCTGTGCAAGTGATAAATGTAATCAGTAGTGTTCTGACAGCAGTAGTACAGTGTATGTAAGGTGCAGTTATTGAGTGCAAGGTTGGCCAAAGTTAAACCAGTTCAGAATGGGAGGGGAGAAGAGGTAGTGAGTGAGGTATTCACCAGCCTGATGGCCTGTGAATAGAAACTGTTTGTCAGTCTTGTAGTCCTGGACTTCACACTCCTGTAGTGTCTGCCTGAAGGTAGGAGTGTGAAGAGTTTGTGCTAGGGGTGTGTACTGTCCCTGATTATGTTGTGGGCCCTCCTGATATATGTCCTGTAGTGAGGGGAAGGCTGGTCCTGAGATGGACTGTGCAGTTTTGATCACATGCTGGAAAGCCTTTCTGTCATGAGCAGTGCAGTTTCCATACCAGACCATAATGGAGCTGGTAAGAACACTCTCGATCGTACTCCTGCAGAAGGCACTGAGAGTTTTGGCTGGCATGCCAAATTTCCTCAGCCTTCTCAGAAAGTACAGTTGCTGCTGGGACTTCCTGATGATGAGGTGTGTTGTGTGACCAGGTGAGATCCTCACTGATATGGATGCCAAGGAATTTGAAGGTTTTCATCCTCCCCACCTCTGTCTCACCTAGGTAGAGAGGTGAGTGCAGCTCCTGCTGCCTCCTTGGATCAACAATCATTTCCTTGGTCTTGTCTGCATCCAAGGAAAGATTATTGTCATAACACCAGGCCACCAGCTCAGCCACCTCCTTCCTGTATGCTGTCTCATCCCCACCAGTGATCAGTCCAATGAAAACTTGATGTTGCTGGTGTTGTTCTGGGAGGCCATGCAGTCATAAGGGAAGAGTGTGTACTGAAGGGGGCTCAGCACAAAGCTCTGAGGGACCCCTGTGCTCACTGTTCTTGTACTGGATGTGTGGCAGCTGACTCTGACTGACTGGGGTCTGTCTGTTAGAAAGTTCAGCACCCAGTTGCAGAGGGCGGATGACAGTCAGAGGGTGAGGAGCTTTTCTGAGAGTTTATATGGGATGACGGTGTTAAATGCTGAGCTGTAGTCAATGGAGAGCATTCTGACATACGTGTCCTTTTCCTCCAGGTGTGTCAGGGCTGTGTGAAAGGCAGTGTTCACTGTGTCGTCTGTGGACAGTATGCAAACTGGAGAGGGTCTGGAGTGTTTGGAATGGTCTCCTGGATATGAGTTATGACTATTCTCTCGAAGCACTTCATCACGATTGGGATGAGTGCAACAGGGCGATAGTCATTTAGGCAGGTCACAATGCTTTTCTTTGGGAGGGGCACAATGGCGGTGGTCTTGAAGCATGATGGCACAAAAGCTTGCGTGAGGGACAGATTGAATATGTCCACAAACACGTCAGCCAGTTCTGATGAGCAAACCCTGAGTGCACGCCTGGAGATGTTGTCTGGGCTGGCTGCTCTCCATGGGTTTATTCTCTTCAAGGTCCTGCACACATCCACTGATATCACAGTGAATGATGTGTTCTGTGTGGCCATAATGTCTCTCAGTCAGCCAGGGTTGAGGGCCTCAAAGCGAGCATAGAACTCATTCAGCTCATTAGGTAGTGTAGTGTGGCTGGTTGAGACCAACCTGCTCGTCTGTTAGTAGTTGGTGATGTACTGCAGTCCTTGCCATATGCGCTGGGAGTCTGCGGTGGTGTAGTAGCCCTCCAACTTCAGTCTGTATTGTCTCTTGGCCTCTCTGATAGATATGGACATTTGTAATCTTCAGTGTTGCCCGAGAGAAATGCAGCATGGCGAAGACGTAGCATGGACTGAACTTCACAGTTTATCCAAGATTTCTTGTTGGGGTGTTTTCTGCATCGCTTTGTAGGAGCAATGCTTTCAATGCAGCTGATGATGTAGCCTGTTAACCCAGAAGCATAGTCCTCTAGATCAATCATACAGTCCTCTCTCACAGCAGCAGTTCAGAACACATCCCAGTTTGTACTGTCAAAGCAGTCCTGAAGTACTAGACCAGTTTCTTAGTTCCACACTTTGATAGTCTTACTCACTGGAAGTGCTTGTTTGAGGAGTTGCCTGTATGCTGGGTAGAGGAACACATAGATGTGGTCGGACTGTCCAAAGTGCTGCTGAGGCACAGTCCTGTAGGCCCCTTCACATTGCTGTAGACTTGGTCAAGTATATTACTCTCCCTCGTCGGAAAGCTCACGTGCTGATGATACTTGGGGAGGACAGTCCTCAGGTTGCAGTGGTTGAATTCACCAACAACAATGAACAGGGCAGCTGGGTGCACGGTCTCTTGTTTACTAATAGCCTCACACAGCAGCCCTAGTGCCGTGGCTGGATGTAAACAGCCAGAATAAACACAGGGCTGAACTCTTTTGGCAGATAGAAAGATCACTTAGATCAAATAGAAAGATCAGATAGAAAGATGCACTTCACCATCAGCAGCTCTAAGTCAGCTGAACAATGTTTTTCAACAGTCTTTAGATTGGAACACCACCTGTTGTTCACATAGATGCAGACACCATTGCCTTTGTTCTTCCCCAATGCTGCTGTGCAGTCCCCGTGATGGATAGAGTGCCTTTCTAACTGGATCGCTAAGTCTGGCGTGCTGTCCAAGAGCCAGGTTTCCGTGAGAATAAGAGCACAGCCCTATCTGATCTCACGCTGAGTTTTTATTCTGGTCCTCAGCTCATCCAGCTTGTTTTCGAGGGAGCAAACATTAGCTAGCAACAGGCTGGGTAGCGGTGGCCATGTAAAAAATATTTTAAAATTATTTTTAAAAATAATAAATTAATTAAAAAAAAATAATAATAAATTAATAAAAATAATAATAAATAGCATTGGTTGCAGGAGGAACACATAAAGATGTCTGCCACAGTGGGCGCCATTTTGGTATCTACAGCACTACATTGATAATTCAGCAATCAATGTTATTGTGGATGTTATCAACCAGTTTTGTGTAATGTTGATTTGTGTAATGGTAATGTGTAATGTTGATTTGTGTAATGTTGATTTTTCAAATGAAGATGAGTCAACATAGATCTAACTAGTTTTTTCCCTGCTGGAACATTATTCAGGATTTTGATGGGCCCTGTGGAAAAAGAGCCATAACCTTGTCTATCCAGTCATTGTTATGCTAATTTGCCTACTTTGTAGAGGACAGAAGTTTTCTCTTGACATTTAGGATTGAAGTGGAAGGGTTATGTAAAGACATGGACTGATCTTTTAGTCTTTGAGGAACAGTTGCTATCAAGCTATTGTTCAAGCTCTAAGTGATGCATCATGTTTCAAATGATCAATTTATATGATAATGGGTCTCTTAGTCTCTAAAGGTGAAGCCATGAGAACCAAAACCACTATGCCTGCATTTAACAAATACTAAATTAATTTGTTTTTAAATCACTCTACTTTGATGAATATCATTAATTGATTATCAGAGACTGTCCTGTACAATTAATCTGTGCTCCGAGGAGGAGCAGATAGACTTTCCATTAAATTCAGTGGGAGTCCAGGGGGACTGATAAATAGGCGGTGAATGCTAGAGAAGAAGCAAATCTAGCTAAATGTGCCTCCTGAGATGTGACAAGGGGGGAATTGCAATGCTATGCATGAACACTGACAGGTAACTACCTGTAGCTTTACAGTCAGATTGCAGTTTGGGGGCTGCGATTCACTCTTGTGAAACATGGAAACAGTGTATTGAAGGAGAGCCCCCTCTGCCCCCCTCTATCACAGACATACATTCTCTCTCTCTCTCTCTCTCTCTCTCTCTCTCTCTCTCTCTCTCACTCTCACACACGCACTCCCTCTCCTTTTGGTGAAGCAGGTACTCAGCAGTGGGATGGATTCTAACTACTGAAGAGCCTTAGTAAGGGAGGGGGACCAAACAGCAAGCTCTCAGCTTGCAAAAGGGAGAAAAAGGATTCAGGCATCAGTATATAAATCTACAGACTGGCCATTCTGGAAGAAAAACTGCTTGCCAGTTGGATGAGACCAACATGGCTTTTCTTAGCATCAGTGTGTGGCATTCATTGCTGATTTTGGTTCCTGGGAAAAAAAAAGAAAAAAACAAGAAGGAAGCTTTCAAGTGACCCAACCCCCAGTTGTCAAACACAAGAGATGGGCTAAGAGGAGCTCTACAATCCTGCATTTTCATTTGATGAGAAGCATCAGGGGAGGAGCCAAGGCAGAGGGAGGAAAGTGGCAGCTAGGATTAGCAGCCTCTTTTTTTCAATCTTCTCGTTCATAAACTCACCGCATACCATTATCAGAGCGATTACAGTCAGTCCTTGTGGATGGAATTTACTGGATGGGGCAGGGTCCTGTTGGCTGCTGAGGATCATCTCCTTTCTCCAAGTGAATATCTCTGATGCAGTTCATCTTCTTTCCCCATTTTCATGTGATGTATTTTCTTCTCTAAATGCATTGAAACAGAAGACTGGACAGTGCTAATTTTTTTGTAGGACTGAGGGTTTTGAGGGCTTTCATTGTGTTTGGTTCTACCAGAATTAAACAGAATAGCAATGACAGCCTTGAAGGGAGATTCAGGGGACAAAATTGAGAGTGTCAGGCCTTCAACTTTGCAAGATTTTGCCAACACCTCCACACTGCATGGCATGAGATACATTTTTGTCTACAGACACATGACGTTCCGTCGCTTTTTTTGGACCATCTTGTTTCTGAGCTCTCTGAGTCTGCTTCTGCTGGTATGCATGGACCGAGTGACATATTACTTTGAGTTCCATCACATCACCAAACTGGATGAAGTGGCAGCACCTAACCTCACCTTTCCTGTCATTACTTTCTGCAATTTAAATAAGTTTCGCTTTTCCAAGATCACCAAAAACGATCTTTATCATACTGGGAAAATGCTAACACTACTCAATGAGAATAACCAGATTGCAATGCCGCAACTTGGAGAGCCAGAGGTCCTTGCTGCTTTGAAGGAAAAAGCCAATTTTGAGAACTTCAAGCCCAAGCAGTTTGTCATGACTGATTTCCACGATCGTACAGGCCATGACATTAATGATATGCTTCTCCAGTGCACCTTCCAAGGGGAGGAATGCTTCCCTTACAACTTCACCACTGTGAGTAGTTCATGCAGATTTTCTTTCTATCTTTCTATAAGACTCTTTCTAGTTTATCAGATGCAGCAGTTGGGTAAAGCTCCTTTTGTGGTCATCAGAATCTTTTTTATAGTTAGCTGAAAGCTTCTACTATGTCATGCCACAGCACTCCTGATCCAGTGCATGAAGCAGTTGATAATCAGTTAATGAGTTGGATCAGGTGTGTTGATCTAGGGAGTAGTTGAATCTATGCAGTGGCTCTCTAGGAGCAGGATTTAAAAACTCTGTCTTATGCTATTAAGTAGTGCTTAATTTAATAGACACACTTTGCAAGCAAGCAAGCAAAGTTTATTTATATAGTGCTTTTTACAACAGGTGTTGTCACAAAGCAGCTTTACAGAACAATCAGTATTACAAAAGAAAAGAAAAGAAAATAATCCGGGTCCAAGCCCCCATGAGCAAGCCAGTGGCAACAGTGGCAAGGAAAAACTCCCTAGAAGAGGAAGAAACCTTGAGAGGAACCAAGACTCAGAAGAGGAACCCATCCTCCTCTGGTCGACACCGGATAGCAAACATTGTTATTATGAAGTATTATAGAACAAAGTGGGGAAAAAAGAAAGCAATGGCTAATTTGATTAGTTAATGATTATGCAGCAGTACCAACAGCGGTGGTCAAGCCAGTGGCTGGTGAGCAGTAGCACCCAATCAGGGCAGAAGGGCCAACAGCATCAAACGCACAGGGTGGGCAGCTGTTCAACTCAGCAAAGAAAAGAAGAAAACACAGAATCAGTTCTGTAAAGAGTGGCTGACCACAGATTTCAGTATAACAGCAGCAGAGACTCTGTCAGGTCTAGATCTGACAGAGAAGACTAATTACCAAATGCTTGACTATACAAGTAAGTTTTTAGCCTAGACTTAAAGACTGAGGCTGTGTCTGAGTCCCGGACATTAACAGGAAGATTATTCCAGAGCTGAGGGGCTTTGTATGAGAAAGCTCTCCCCACTGATGTAACTTTATTAACTTTAGGTACCAGTAGTAAGCCAGCACCTTGTGATCTAAGTAGGCGTGATGGTCCATAAGGTTCAATGACTGCCTGATATTCTGACCTATAGATATTCCTAGATGTTGAGGACCTTAGATGTTGAGATGCTCTACAGGAATTTTTATTTACTTTTAAGCAAACTAGAATCTGCACTTTGTTTTCGTGAATCTTATCAGTACTTTGTATTTTCTACTATTCCCTCTGATATCTACATCCTTAACAGTGGTCTGTTTGCTCTGTTTACAAAGCATTCTTTTTCAGTGCTCAGCAGTATGTTCATGATAATTTAGCAATGATACTGACAATTCTAGCAGCTGATTTTGACATACTTCACATTTTAGCTATAGCTTTGATTGATTGTGCTGGTCTACATTACAGCCATTGACATTTATTTAGCACTCATGTGGATAGACAGTGATAAAACAGTGAGACTCCATGTAGATTTGAATGCTACTGCCTGCGGATGTTGTTTGCATACTGTAATTCCTCTTTTCTGTATTTTTTTATATGAGCACTTTATAGTTTTTACCATTACAGATTGTAATTCATCTGTTTCTCTGCATAATCGTGATCAGAAGAAAAAAAAAATGAAAGGGGGCTATCAAAATATGTAGAGAAACAGATGGACTACAATCTGTAATTGCAGAGCTACAGAGTGCAGTGATATTGTAAGTGCGGCTGATAAAAGGGATAATGGATTTTAAAAACAAGGAGGTGGTTTTGATTTTTTATATATATATATATATATATACATATAGATAGATAGATAGATAGATAGATAGATAGATAGATAGATAGATAGATAGATAGATATAATAATATATAACATATGAGGTTCTGCTTTAATACATTTATTTATCAAGCAGTGCTTTTAACTGACATTCTGAAAGATTTGGCTGGGTGAACTTTCCATACTTTACTTTTCTCAAGCTGTAGAATAAAGTTGGTCTTGTCTGTTTAAACCTAAAACTCTTTCTGTCCATGGAAAATATTACATATAAGAATAGATTTTTGTCCAAAAAATATGTATATCTTTTTGCTGCACTTAACTGTGTGTCCTTTCCAAAGTTGCATTTTATTTACCTCACATCCATTTCTCACAAACTTTTTTTGTTTTGTGAATATATGCCAAATACTGTCAACAACAGGAGAGGGTGACAACTGCATGACAAATTAAAGCAAAGAAAAACTAAAATAAAGTAACAAAGCAAAGTGAATCCCAGGATAAAACATGTTAAAAGTAGCAGATGGTCAGGTTTGGTCAGATTTCAAGTCTCAGATTTCAAATTTCACATTTGACACATCCAGCCAAACCTGACATGAGCAGATGCATCCCATCAGGTTTAGACAGACATTTAAAGCTTTGTAACTTTTGATCTGAACTGATGCTCTTCTTCTTACATTGAATATCCACGGCTTAAAATGAAACATTGAACTATAGGAAAAATTAGTAGAGCAGTAGACATTTATTTTTAAGATTTAAGTGTGATTGTTTTATTGTAAATCAAGTCTTTAAAGAATTAAGTAAGCGTGCCAAAAACCATTCCAACATTCACTTATGCAACATTTTGATCCCAGGGCTGTGCTTTGATAATGGAATTAGGATGATGGACTAAGAATATAGTGTTAAACAATCCATAAAGGAACTATCTATCTATCTATCTATCTATCTATCTATCTATCTATCTATCTATCTATCTATCTATCTATATATATATATATATATATATATATATATATATATATATATATATAGTTAGAAATAAGGAATACAACATTATTAAAATTACTAGGCATTAGGAATCCAGGGTATGACACAGAACATGTGAGTGGGGCGGCGTAGAAGTGGAGCAGGGAGCTGAGCGACGTAATTTTGGGCAGCAGAATCACAGAGGAGCGGCTTTTCACAAATTCATCCGTGATTTTTCTTGCTCCAAAATTGCTCCAGTATTGCTCCATCCCACAAGCCAGGCAGTCCTCTGCGTGACATGAGTGATGTGGCAGTGTGACTGCTACAGCTCACATACGACAGCTATTCATAGACCGTGTGTGCGCTGCAGAGCTGTTTATCAGACCTAAAGCTGGAAATTCTCACCAATCACAGCAAAGTTCTACAGACAATACAGAGAGCTGATACATTTTTCTGTGTGAATGATAAACAAGAAAGAGCACATGCATTTATTTAGCCTACCCTTAGCAGTTTTCTAGCTTGTGATTGGGCTGTTATTTCAAGCTTTTACCTACTGATTAAAGTTTTTGAACTGTTTTTTAATAATGGCCATAAATTATGTAATTAAAGTGTGTAGTGTATTTTTCATACATTCAGGATAAAAATATTTTATGAATGGATCATATGGAGAAATAGTGAACCTGGAGTGGCGCTGGAGTGGAGAGATTGCAGAATCGCTTTGAGCAAGGAGTGAAAATATTTGCTGCTCCTTTCCATTCACATGCTCTGGTATGAGATAGCTTATCAGATTCCACATGTATGACTGGACAAGATTTTTTGAAGGCAGGATTTTTAGACCGTGGACATGACTACAGTTGCCATGGCAATCATACATTCACTATGTACAGTACCAATAATGCTGTACCCTCAAACCCCAACACTGAGTGTGTTCATAGTAAAACTGAAAGGTTTTATGAATTTACTACGAGAAGATTGGCAGTCCTAATCAGTTTTGCTTTTTTTCTCTCTCTGAAATTTCACAGATCTTCAGAGTCAAGTCACGAGTCAGTTAAGCACAAATCCGAGTCAAGTGACAAACGTAGTCCAAATTGAGAAATTGTCCTGAATGTTGTGACATCATTATTTCTATTTGCACTTGTCACTAACACAGCAAAACGCTGGCCGTTCTGTGATTGAAGCTTTAATATTTGTAACATCTTTTGGTTCATATTAAGCTTAGCTTTTCAATTAACTTTCAAATGAATCATTTAACTTTTGCTGTTTTCATGTTTTTGCAATGTTTTTTTTTTTACCATTGCTTCGAGCAAGATTTAAGATTTTCTGTTTATCCTACCAGAGCAAGTGTAAATTATTACTCTGTGCTTTATTATTCGGAGCAGGATTTTAACTAGCTGGTGAGCAGTATGGTGCTGCTTCGTAATATAATTTTGCTGCAAGAATGTTGTCATTCTAATATTACAGTATAGAACAGTGTAAACTGAAACCCTTTAATAAGGAAGGTGTTTACTTAAGGAGAGTGTGCTTATTTACAGTCCTTCTGTTTGCTTTGAAAGAAATTGATGTTTCTTGGCGCCGGCTAAGGTGCACTCATTTCATATCACTCTCACTTATAGGCTCTTGCGAAGGTGAGGTTTGCAGATTTAGTAGATTTCGTAGGCCCTTATTGATTCTGTCCTACTTCAAATCCTGTCCTTTTTGGCAAAAATGTGAGTGGCTCAGCGACTTATTTTGCACGTCACCTTAATAATGGCATTTGAAACATCACTATATGTCTTGATTTAAAACAGTTTCCTCTGTCACTTCAGTAACCATCCCTATACTTTTTTAGTTAGAGATGAAGCTTTCTTCATTTACATGAGTGTTGCCTGGCAACAGGGCTTTGCCTCGCCAAAGCAAATCATTCATGGGTAATTGCTTTTGTTGTGCATAATGACAAACACTTGCTAGGTCATTGAGATGACACAAAATCAGTCACTTTTAATAGCATGTGTTCATGAGTGTGTGTGCATGCGTGCATTTATGCACTGTAACATAATTGATGGGTGCTGGTTTGGATCTAATTGTTGGCAGATTACCTTTGACACTGTACTGCTGTGCTGAGGTTCATGTCATGCAGGCAAGTTCAGGAGCGTGTGCCGTTTTGACAGAGCAGAGAAGAGCCGCAACATATCGTGCATTCCTGTGCATGCACAGTGCATTACGCATTCCCATGAAGTCCTCGACTTGTCAGGGATCTGTGTCTGTGGATGGATCCATATGGATTCAGCAGAGTGCTTAGTGCTACAACTGCTGAAAACCAAACACTTATAATGCACTTCATCTACTCTGTACTACCAGCACTACAGCATCTGAATGGAGAACTACATTCTTTGATTTTTTTTAGGAATGTCATGTTTTGTGCACCTGCAGATTCAGTCATCTAAGAAGTTCAATACAGCAGTAATGGGCTAATTCCAGAATGTTGAACCTAATAACACTTTGTATTAAATTAAACTCAACAGTCTTATGTGGTATTAACGGTAAGCAAAATCAAGGGAGTAGCTTAATGGTGCATCCTCTCATGCTAAGGTGCTTATTTCCATGAATTAGTAGAGGCTTATCAGAGTGCAATCACACTGTATCTTGCGTTAATAGAACAGTGCAAAGTAGTGGGAGTAATGCTGTTTTTGACTTACACTTGTAACTCTGAATTTTGGACCTTTCACTACGGAAAAAACTGAGAAAGCGCTGCATAAACTGGGAAAAATTGGGAAAGTGTTCTCAGCTCTGAATTTAGCATATGAGGTCATATCAGCGTGGCTGCTTATGCAGTCAACAGTAATAAAGTACCACTTCTCTGCTTTTAAATTCTATTATAGTGGTGTTTGCTTGAGAACAATCAACATACAGACACTGTAGTTCTGTAACAGTACCAGTACCTGTAGTATCTATAATAGTATCTATATTAATATCTATAACATTATTTGCTTGAAAGCATAATTAGCATTAAATTAGGTTTTTTGAGAAGGTGCATGAATGACAAACATTAGGTGGCACGCTTGTTAACATTTTCTTTCCCGTGACCCCCCCCCCCGTAGCTTTAATGTACATAGGCCTGAAATTCCAAGTCAAGTCAAGCCCAGTATATTACCAGATGACATTAGAACAGTTTACACCGATGCACACACTCTTGCACACAGCATAGTAGATTTTATACTCGTTAAAGCTTGACCATTACTGAGTTTGAAGTTGCTTCGTCTGACAGAAACTTGAAGAATGGCATTGAAATCTCAAACAAGACTTGCAGCCATGACACAATTTTCCAGCAGGCCATTTGTTCAAAGAATGCATGCTGTGTTCATGCAAACGTCTTTATTACAATGTTCCACCTTCCGTCTGAATTGCTATGCTGATGCACTGTGGAACGCTGTCCACCATACAGTCCTCATCTATTAATGTGAAGATGTGCACCTCACCATCCAGTCCTCTTTTATTAATTCAGGGATGAGCACCTCAGTGCAAGTCATCTTCCACCATTGGGACTTTTTTGTTATTTCTGCTCTTTTCTGCACTGCAGTATCTAGTACCTCAGTTTCTTCAAGGCGTTGCACAGACAGTTGACAGTTGATTTCTTATATAATTAGAAAGTGTTCCAGTACTTTTGGTCAGGTGGTATATATCAGTGTACATATCGGTGACACGAAGCAATCAGGTCACTGTCGTATTTATATGCCAGTGGCTCTTTGGCAGACTTGATAGAATAGCAGCATCAGTTAGCACAAATTCTGTTAGAACATGCAAAATGTGTTGTGCTTGTTCTCTCTCTGGCATTCTCTCTCATTATGGATTATACTGGTCTTATCAATTAGTCATTTTGACAGTAATTAGGGCAATTTACAGCAAATGCCTGGAAATGAAATCTCCCCATTGTTTACCCAGGAGGATTACACTTCTGATGGGTTATTGTCGTTGCAAATTGACTGAAAGTTCCGTTGCATAAGCAGGTTCTGACACATTAGCAAACTTCCTTGAAAAGTCCCCTAAAACGAATGTAAAGAATGTATGCATTATATATTTTTTCATGAGGGTTGAGAAACAAAGACAAGGTCTACACGAGAACGTCCAATCAGGACTATTAGCACATATTAAATGCTTCCCATGCTTTCATTCTCTTTTTTAAGAACTCAGCGATTTTACTAAGTGGCCATCTCGCTTTAGACTTCCTATCAGGACTATTAGCACTTCCTAAATGGACTCACTTGACTTACTGTGAGCATAAGTGATGGAAAGTAAGAGAATTTTCAAAAATTCAAACATCTGTCAAACACCACAGTCTCATGAAGATCCTTGTTGCTGTGCACATGTTTAAAGTTGATGTTTGTGTTTCAACTTCATGTAGTTTTTTAGTGCTGGTCCTGATGGGGAGTTTGTTCTTACAGTTATGAGAAAAAAAATTGTGAAACCTTCTGGACTGTGGCTCATAAAATATAATCTAAATCATAATAACAAATAAACGTGATCAGTCAAAAAGTTCCAATACTCTGAGTGTGCTAACAAAACATGTTATTTTGCCATTTATCAAAAACAAATACAAATATTTAGTAGTTGGGAAACATTATTTTTTGTATTGTTATTTTTCTGTCAACTAGACTGAAAGCAGCTGCTTGGGGCAACCCAAAATTGTTCCAATTCATAAGTAGTCTCAGACACATCAACCGTAAACCTCTGCATAACTTAACTGTTAACATGTCAACAAAAGTCAGTGTGTAGATATTGTAGAGAAATGTACTGTCACAGATTTCTTTATGATTTTGATGACAGAAATCAGGGGTTGCAGGGGTCAACAACACAAACATAGTCTTTGTTTGTTCGATCCAAAATTACCAGTGAAACTACTTATCTTCTGAGTGCTTACATGTAAAGTTGAGAATGGTAAAATGGTAAATGTATTTTATAGTAAAAAAGAGGTTTACTTCGGGTGATATTTTGCCATACAGCACTCTGCATGTAAATCTGCTACATGAATGTACTTTTAAAAAATATGTTTTAGATTAAAACCATATCTCAGAAGTATCGTCAACAATGTCAGGCATCAGGTAGCATGTTTGTAATGTTCATACTGTGTCACCAGCACTGTGAACAGTTGTGATTTGGTTTTGCTTAACCTGCGAGTATTACATCTAAGCATTCTGAATGTCTTTGTTTACATTGTTCCATTTTTTTTTACAGTTGAATTATTTTGAAAAAGTTGTTGAATTAGCCTTTAGCTATGCATCTTTTTAAAACAGCCTATTTTAAGCACTCATGTTTTACGCATAAATGTTATTAGAGCATGTTACTGCTGTAAATGTCAGGATGAATGAATCTGAAATAACTCACTCTCTCTCTCTCTCTCTCTCTCTCTCTCTCTCTCTCTCTCTCTCTCTCTCTCTCTCTCTCTCTCTCTCTCTCTCTCTCTCTGTCTCTCTCTCTCTCTCTCTCTTTCTCTCTCTCTCCCTACCCCCCTCAGAATTTAGCATGTTCGGCTCTTTTCCGGAGTGATCATTAGCAGTTATACATATTATAATCAATAGTCAGGATTATTTACTGTAAACAGCTTTTTTCACTCCATGAGAGCTTCCTGTCAGGACTGTTAGTATATCCTAAATGGACTCACTTGACTAACTGTAAACATTTGCTAAAACATGACAGAGAATTCATTTTCAAACAGCTGACTCAGACCTCTAAACACTTCTGTTGTTCTGTCAAACACCACTGACTAATGGCAGTCTTCCATGTTTGTGAAGGGCTCATAAATAATTACCTTAAATTGTAGTAATAAATGAAGACAGTTTCAGTAAGATCAGGGAGTACTTCTTCTACTTGCTTTTTACTTCACCATTTATAAAAACTAGCATAAAAATTTCATTATCATGTACTAATTGTTTAGGAATGTATTATTTAGAACTGAGACAATTTTTGTTGTTTGTTTTTTTTGAGAGAAAAGTTACCAAACCTCAGTCCTATTGAAAATGTTTGGGGACATTTTAAAAGGGAAAAAGCATAACATACATCTCAACATCTCAGCATACTCTAATATACTCAGATATTGAAAGATTGTGGCATTCAATAAATAATCATGAAAAATAGACACACACTTTGTAAGCCACTTATCCTTCTGGGTTGAGGGGGGAGCTGGAGCCTATCTTAGCTGTCATTGGGTGACAGGAAACACCCTGGACAGGTCTCCAGTCCATCACAAGGCAGACACATGGATATATACATTCACGCACACATTGCAATAAAAAATATGTTCAAAATTGCCATATCTTTATTTTTAAAAATTCTATTTTTAACATTGTTATAAAAATTATTGATAGAAAAATTTCTACAATGATCCTGACTTTTTGAAAAGAGACTAATTAGAGTTAGATGTTAAGTCAAACTGACTGAAAAGTTTTGTTAAACAAAGTTCTGGTCACCAAAAAAAAAAGATTCTACAAACAGGAGACTTCATTAGTCTGAAGCCAGACAGATTACAAAATACAAAATTCCTGTTGGAAGAACTTCATTTGCCGCTTCCTTCTAGGACTGCTCATCCTACAGTTCAGCAACTTAAAAAGAGCCTTAGAGTGACTGCAGTGGATGTCTGCAGATATTCTGTGAGCAGATGACACAAAAGTGGAAACTTTGGTAAGTGGTCAAAGTCATGACTGAATCCATCCGAATAACTCTGGGGTGAAGCAAGATCCAGAACAGTTTTTTTTTATAGGCAAGTAGATCTTTACTGGATATTTGCACAAGTCATTATCAAAACAAACTGACAAGTTTTAAAAATTGTCTGACAAAATAATTCCAGGCAAATTCATAATTACAAAGAGACAACAGTCACAGCCACAACAGTTTAGCACACAGGCACACAAAAAAGGAATACACAAAACTCAGAAATGTGACTCAGAAATGCTAAGACATTGGAAAGACATACAGTGCATATTACTCAAGGACTAGTATACAGTGGAGTCACTGTATAAACTAGAAGAAGTAGAACAAGAAACAGGCGCAAATACTGATAGAGTGGAGATTCTAAGCTAGCACTCAAGCAAAACGTGTTCGCCACAGTTTTTAAAGGAGGTTCTACTAGTTACCAAAAATAAGGCTTCCTATGTTTTTTCCCATCAGTAGCCTTAATTGTTTAAAATATTTGTCATAATTTAAAGTACTTGTTCAGCAAAAATAAGACACATTCAAATGTGAGCATTTGTTACATAAGAATGTCTCATTAAAATGACTTAAGTGGAAATCACATTTTGTGAGCTGTCCATGCAGAAATCCACATTATTTATAAATTATTCACAGGCTTTACCTCATGAATCCTGACTGTATAAGAGGTTCTTCCACTTTCAGATGTGATGTTTCTTTTAACAGTCTGTAGTGAACCTCCTTCCTAAAGTCTGATCAGTCTCCCCTCGGTGCATTGACCCTACGTTTCTCACACCCTCTTCCATGATCAGTATTCAGACAGTCACACAGCTTCAAGGCAGTCCTTTTTGAGACAGAGTTCACCTTTCATCTGATTTTCTACATGGTGGCAGGTTTCTCAGAGACTTTAGTTGAATGTAGCAGCCTGATGTTGCATGAGGATGAACAGCTACTACTGACAAGGACAAACATTCCAAAAACAGGTGCATGTTCCATTGTATCTGGCTAGGGCTGGGTGATACTGCAGTATGTTACTGTTATCTTGTTAAATTACATGAAAGGCTTTTATGAGTATATGATCATTATCATGAGCATTTCGTCAATATGGACTAACTGCATGTTTCATTCAAAAAAGATTTAGAAGAGACTACCAAGAGCAAGTGTACATTCAAGTGTGATATTTCATCACGTAGTAAAGCCTTCAAGGTGTCTACACTGGAAATGTCAAGTAAAATGTGTCAGCTATTAACGTCAGACTTTGATGAGAAAGTGTCTTCAATGAACTTTATATTCAATGAAAATCCATCTTTACTGTATTTTAAATGCTTTTAAATGTAATATCAGTAGCTTACAGCAAATAATGTTAGTATTACTGCCAGAAACTTCCAGCACTCAAGTGAATTTTCTATAAACAGTTTAAGGGCCTTATGACACTTTCTCTAATTTTATAAGAGCAAATCCTAGAGCTCCCCTTTATCTCCCTAAAGCATACATTCTCTTTACCCATTTTTGGCCATTTTTACTGTTTTGTCTGGTGAAACTGCAGAGTTTTTTATGCATAGTGGTGATGAGAATTTTGGAATGTTTATCAAGTCAAGTCAGCTTTTTTGTCAGTACTACAATATGTACAGGACATACTGTGTACTGAAATTGCGTTACTCTCAGACCACATGGTGTAGCAGTAACATTAAATAGATGTTAAACAGGAAAAGTGTGAATTTAAGTAGACACTAAAAAAAACACTAAACACTAATTGTAAATATAAACATTAATTGTAGAAAAATAGAATAATAAAAAATATATATGTCACGATTAGCCCCTCCCAGTCCTGTCCATGTGCTCGTGTTTTGGTTTTGTAACTCTGCCCCTGATTGTTTTCACCTGTCCCTCGTTGTTACGTGTATTTAAGCCCTGTGTTTGCCCCTTGCGTTTGCCAGTCATTGTATCGTTGTTTCTTTGTACCTGGTCTTTGTTTGTGTGGATTCTAGTCTTTGTTATGTCATACCCTAACTCTGTACGCATCGGCTTTATGAACCTGGACTGTTCTGACTACGACCCTGGATTTGCCCCTAATAAATCTCGCTTATCTCAGCGTGTGCGTCCGCCTCCTCGCTCCCCGTTACAATATAAATATAAGAGGTCTTGAAATTAACACTAAAGTGACATAAGGCACATACAGATTAAGGTCTGTGGATATAAATAGTGCAAATATAAACACTAGTGCAATTAGAATGAGCTTTTGGAGCAGTTCGTGGAGAGTCCGTAACAGAAAGTGAAGGGTGCATCAAAGTCCCTGAGAATGTCATGATCAATACTGACACATCTAAAATTATGGACATGAGCCATGAAAACCTCACTATGTGTAAAAATGCAGCCTAACATAATAAATATGACAGTCAACTTTCTTCCCAACTTTATTCATTCCAGTTATTAGACCAAGTTAATGAACATAAATAGCCATACTGGAGCAAGCTTGAAGTTCAGATGTATAGTTTAAACTTCTTCTTCTTTTGGCTGCTCCCTCTAGGGGTCGCCACAGCAGATCATCTGCCTCCATCTTGCCCTATCCATTGCCTCCTCTACTTTCACACCAACCATCTCCATGTCCACCTTCGCTACATCCATAAACCTTCTCTGAGGTCTACCTCTTCTCCTTCTACCCGGCAGCTCCATCTCCAACATTCTTTGACCAATATATCCACTATTCTTCCTCAACACATTCCAAACCATCTCAACCTGGTCTCTCTGGCTTTATCTCCAAACTGCTCCACCTTCACTGTCCCTCTGATCTGCTCATTTCTAATCTTGTCCAGCCTTGTCACTCCCAACGAAAATCTCAGCATCTTCATCTCCGCCACCTCCAGCTCAGCCACAGTCTCCAAACCATACATCATAGCAGGACGCACTACTGTCTTGTAAACCTTCCCTTTCACTCTTGCTGCTATCCTTCTGTCACACATCAGCCCTGACATCCGTCTCCACCCACTCCATCCTGCCTGCACCCTCTTCCTCACCTCTTTTTTGCACTGTCCATTGCTCGGGATGGTTGACCCAAGATATTTGAAGTCATCCACCTTTACGACCTCTACTCCTTGCATCTTCACATTTCCACCTGCCTCCCTCTCATTCACACACATGTATTCCATCTTGTCTCTACTGACCTTCATTCCTCTCCTCTCCAGTGCAAACCTCCACCTCCCCAGATTCTCTTCCACCTGCTCTCTACTCTCACCACAGATTACAATGTCATCTGCAAACATCATGGTCCATGGAGCCTCCTGCCTGACCTCATCTGTCAACCTGTCCATCACCATTGCAAACAAGAAGGGGCTCAAAGCTGATCCCTGATGTAACCCTACCTTCACCTTGAAACCATTTGTCACTCCAACTGCACACCTCACCACTGTCTTACTATCCTCATACATGTCCTGCACCACCCTAACATACTTTTCAGCTACACCTGACTTCCTCATACAGTACCACAGTTCCTGTCTTGGCACCCTATCATATGCCTTTCCATAGATCCACAAAGACACAATGTAGCTCCTTCTGACCTTCTCTGTACTTCTCTACCAACACTCTCAACGCAAAAATTGCATCTGTGGTACTCTTTCTGGGCATGAAACCAAACTGCTGCTCACTGATCTGAACCTCTCGCCTTAGCCTTGCTTCAACAACTCTTTCCCATACCTTCATGGTGTGGCTCATCAACTTTATACCTCTGTAGTTACTGCAGCTCTGCACATCACCCTTGTTCTTAAAAATGGGGACCAGTACACTGCTTCTCCACTCATCAGGCATCCTCTCCCTCTCCAGGATTTTGTTAAACAACCTGGTTAAAAAGTCCACTGCCTTCTCTCCTAAACATCTCCATACCTCCACAGGTATGTCATCTGCGCCAATTGCCTTTCCATTCTTCATCCTTTTTAAAGCTGCCCTCACTTCCACCTTATGGAATTCCACCTAATTCTCTGCACTTCCTGATCCACTATTTCTCCCCCCGTTGTCCTCCTCTCTCTCTCGTTTTCCTTCAGATTAAACAACAACCATAAAGTCAATAGCTCTTGCAACTACATAGGCCAAGGTTTTCCAGACTTTTGTCAAAGATGACTGGATTGCACTGTGTCACCTGGAGTTCAAAATTTTCACAAACGATTAAAAAAAGTTTTTACTATATCATTCTATAGAATATTAGCTTTCTGTGTGCAACTGTTTTCTACCACTGTATAAAAGATGCAGAATGCTTCTTTTATGGTTGGATTCTTTAGAGCAGTTTGGATCAATAGGTGCATACAACAATTAATTAAATTGTTTAAGAGTAACAATAAAACATGTCTAATGTATGAAGTATGTTCCTATATAAAGTGTTTACTTGTTCAAAAATGTTATTTGTGAGAGAAACTGAACAAAAGTCTATAAATTCTGTTTCTATCAGATACATCAGATACAGTTCTTTTCCATATCAATCAAATGCAGCAGCCACATTCAGAAATTACTTTATTAAGCACATTAAACATCATAAATATCTAAGTTTTATTTTGACCTTGAAGGGGGTAATATTTCTTCAGCTATTGAATTTGCTCTAATAAGAAATAGGTAGGTGTGAGACCCGAGTAGACTGCAGTTGCTTTAAGTTCTCTGCCCTCTCCTGAATATTTACTGTAACATCTTTGCTTTTTTGTTCACATGTCTTTTAACAAATGAGGCACATGCATTTGCTGTGGCTCTCAATGGACAGTATTAAAAATTTCATCTTGCCAAAATGACCAATTTCTTCATGTTAAGTTTGTGCTTTTTGTCTGGAGTCTTGACTAATCATCATTCAGTAAATTAAGTTGCAGGTCTACTCAGAGTAACAAGGCTCCTAAATCTTAGCTAACTTTGTAACCACATTGTGGTGCATTACACAATAATGTTGTGGTACTCCTGCCACCATCAGATGAAAGGAACAGCTGCAACATCCTGGCTGGCAGGCTACTTATAACACATTCTATAACAGAAGCAATGACCTAATTCAAATCTGTCCCTGGGCTGAATTTGGCCTCAGGCTAGACTTTAGACACCCCTGACGGTTTGGTAATAAGCACATTTGTAGGCCATAGTTTGAGAATATATTCAACAAAAACAACAATGTTATTCAATGTCTGCTAACTTGAGAGTAGGAGTCAACTTCAGAAAACCTACAGTTGTGCATCAGAGCTATCAGAGAAAGTTCATGCAATAAATTAAAAAAAAGTTTAAGTTGAATGAAAAGCCTACCTATTCATATATCAGTTGTTCAACAAGCTTTTTAACTGAAAACATTGGTCAGACAATTGTGTTTGTTAGTTAAACTTTAATTGATTAATTATAAACATCACTAACATTTTTAAATGTTCTATATTGTTCAAACCCCAGAAAAATAAAATATCATGATGTGTACAATATATCTTGATCTGTTTTAGCCATTTTGCCCACCCCTGTGTCTTGCTGTGCCTGTGACCGTCATAGCAAGGTGAATGGTGATCATACCAGTGGCTTCACAGTGCTTTTGGAAATCTCTGCTGTGTTAAGGCCTTGGCGTGTGCTATCAACTTAGTGTCAGGTTTGTTTGTGTATGTTTGTGGACAAGCAGCAGGAGTCAAAGGGCCCAGTTTGTGGCAGTATGAAACATGAGCCACTGCCATTAATGCTGCTCTGAGGTCAGTTTGCCGCAAGTTCACCGCTGAGCTGACCGAAGGAGGCCAGAGTGGTCCATACACTTAAAACCAAATGCTGAAAGCAGCTTGCTGAAAGCACTTGCCCCTAAATGGCTGTATTATTGCTAAATGTATTGCTAAAAGTGCTGTTAGATGGAATGAAGACTGATGGGCTCTTTGCAACTGTATACATGACAGCAGTCTTTCATTAGCTAGCTGACTAATGTCTGTACATCCACATCTTTTGTAATACATAATTGCTAGTGGTCATGTACAGTCAGCAATGTGTTTATGTTTAGAAGTCACCTTGGTAGTACAGTGATGTAATTTGATTGAATCTTGGTCTTAGAATTATTTTAATTATCCCATTAAACAAGCTTTTTTTAAACTGTTTTTGCTGCTACAGGCTAATGCAATGATTAAAAATGTGGGCATTCTAAGGTATCAAATGAAGCACAGAGGTTGTGAGGCATCTATCATTAATCTTAGCACTTAAGCATAAATATGCACACCTAACCTCAGCTTTGACAACAAATGTCTCAGGATCTTTCAGGTTAGGAAGAAGCACAGAGCTATAGAAAGGTTTTGTGCAGCAAGGTAATAGCACACAAAGGAACCACCGAAAGTCTCTTGAGGCAAGAACTCGATTGTTTCTAATGTGTTTTTTCCCCCCTTTCCTGGGTGGAGACACAGAAAGACAAATCATCACAATAGCTCACCAAATGCAGTGTGTAACACGTGTCAAAACCAATATTGATTCTCCAAATGGCGGTGGTCCAGATGCCATTCCAACAAATAGCTCCTGTCAAAGACTATGGGAAAACATTTTTTCATATAAGAAAGTAAGACCATGGTGATAACTGACATGATAAGCAGCCTGGCGTGTATACAGTTAAATCCATGTCCTTATATCCTGACATAATAAAGCTTTATGAGCTTTGCTTGCCTGGAGCACCCTGCCAGCTAGCAGTAATCCTCCTCCTCCAATTAATCTGCATCACTCAGCGGAGCCGTGCTGTGCAGTGCAATTTTTCCCAACGTCAGTGGTCTTTCCCTCTCAATTCAAACAGGGCCTTTCTCTCACACATCATCCACATTAATTAATGATGTTATGAAATATCAAATACTTCTGTAATATTGTAGTGAAAACTCAAGCAGCACTTTTGTAAACCACTCATCAGCAAACCCTGCTGTATGGGTTGTTGTTTGTTTCTAAAACTGAATGTTGACAGGAGTTTCAGTTAAATCTAGGTTAAAACTATTCATTAGTGCTACCAGATCATTTAAAAGACACAAAGAGTTAATGCTAAAATTAGTCATATAATGTGTGCTTTTCCTTGTCTTTTCCTTTGTTTGCTCGTTTGGCTATTTTTGTGTGTGATGTGATTCTAAATATTTGAAATGTCAGTTATTTAAATATTCAAAGTGGGCTGCAATGTTTAACAAGATATGATTAGAAATTAGGCTAAGTATAGTGGAATAGTTCTTTTATAAGTGTGTATGTACTTTGTACAAGCTGAAGCCTGTTGTTGTTTTCATATATCGGCCTTAGTTTTGTATAGTTTTCATAGTTTTGGAGTATATGTCTGTCTACACAGTGGCATAACGTCCAAGCATGCAGGGTATGCAATTGCATATCAGCTTATATTTTGGGGCTGTGAATCACCTATTGCGTAGCAAATGGTCTACAAGTATACCATGCTGTGAACATAAAGTTTACACTCATATAGAAATATTTTTCAACATTGTTTAGAAAATTTATCACATTTGGCATCCAACTCTTCACAAACATTGCTAAAACTTAAATAAGTTACAATGGCTGGACTAGTACTGTTAGCTAAGGTAATAGACTAGAGACAAGATTGGCTGCCTTTGTGGTTTAAATTTCGAGCCGCCTGCTATAAATTTCACGTCACCTATTGATTTCTGTAGAGCAAAGTGCTCTAGTGCTTAGAGAAAAAGACCATAAGTGAAGCTTGAATCATCTGAGTTTGCAGCTTCACTTATGGTTGTCTGAGGTCCCTGAGGAATATCCCACACCTTTGCAAATTACACCAGGTTGTTATCCCACTTCCACAGCCAACAACAAACAATGAAAAAACACTGTCAGCTCTGTGTGATAGAGTCTGTGTGATTGAGACCAATGTTTGCTCATTTCATTCTTAGTTTCAGTAAAAGTTGTACAATGTTGACATAAGCTTTGCCTTTGTTGTGGTTATTTCATATATTTAGCATTTTGCTGTGATGTTTAAGTATAATAATGGGATGAATTGGAAATGGGTGGGCTCCACCTAAGCCTGCTCTCGTCTCTTTGGACTGAGGTTATAATAGTATGTATTTTCTGCCACAGACTGTTATTAGAAACTGGAATGCCTACTGGTAATGCATTCATTCACATACTGAATTTAGAGGTATTTCAAGATATGTAATATTATATCATAATGACATTGGCTCATCTTGGGACTGTTTGTGCCAAAAATTAAAGAGGCCCAGTCAAAAAACATACAGGCCCACTTGTGACTTATTATGCCACTGGGTACACATAAAATATTTTGTTACCATTATGTAATAATTAGGCTACTAACTGCTGTTAGGTCAGGGACTTTTTTATAAGGATAATTCAGAATTTTGATACTTAAAGATCTCCAATGATTTTTTTTTTATTATTATTTTTACACATCTATTGTTGAGATATAAACAGTCATTCAGAGAGATTTAATGTGAAATGGTGCGTTTTAGAGAAACTTACAGTCTCAAATGTCTTTAAAGTGGTGCTGATGGGAACCTCTCTATGATTTAAGATTAAGTGACCCTTATTAGTCCCACAACAGGGAAATTTCACTTCTGCGTTTACCCATCCGTGAAGTGAAACACCACATACTCACTAGTGAGCACACATGAACACTAGGGGGCAGTGAGCACACTTGCCCGGAGCGGTGAGCAGCCCAATCCACAGCGCCCAGGGAGCAGTTGGGGGTTAGATGTCATGCACAAGGATACCTCAGTCATGTGCTGTCAGTACGTCCAGCCCATGACTGCCCTTTAAATGAAGCCTTTTTATTTCCTACCTGAAATGACAAATAAACCTTCTGAGTTTTTCTCTGTAATGTTGATAGTGGTAAAACAGTGATAAATTGGTAAGAAATATATTTTCTTTTTAGCAATATTGTATGCCCTTCATGTACATTAGCCCCATAAAGATATTTTAAAAATGTTTTAGGCAAAACAATATACCATTCTGGGCTACCTTTTAACATTTGAAATATGCAGAAATTGTTTTTTTTTTATAGTATATGAAACTGATCTGGATCATTCGATCACTGTATAAAAGTCAGAATAAGCATAATGAAGAAAGGACTACTGGACACAGCGTTTGATAAAAGACAGGACTTAGAATGTAAGATGGAACAGTTGTAAGACTACTATAACAGCAAAACATCAGTGTTTTTTTCATATATACTCGACAAAACAAAAAAAAATACTACAAGCATAAATGAGACTAAAATGGAGGAGAAAAAAGTAAAAAAATATATATTCAATCTCAATTATAATCATTAATGTCAAATGTTTTGATGAGTGCCTTTAATGTTCTAAAAATACATTCAATGCCAGAATTCTGACAAATCGGCTCAAATAATTTGAGAAGTCTCCACTAGAGTTTGTAAAAAGCTATAATAAGTCATGTGTTGAGCTGCCATATTTGGTTTCTAGGTGTAATCTTTCTTCATGCTGTCAGCCCTGCAGAGATGTGATGTACTGTTTGATGATCACAGATGTGACGAATGTATCAGCACGTTGACGGATGTTGTACTGGAGAAGTTAATGTTGTCCCACTCATTGTCTTTGCTAAGAGTCATCTTTCTTTCCCATGAGGCTAATTATGCCTCTGAAACCGGAGGTTACAAAATAATGTCCTCACAAGAGATTGCATTTCACTACAGTTTCTCCATATTTTAGTGAAATTCTTACTTCATTTGGAGAGAGAAACTTTGTGATGTTTCTTTACCTAAAAACAGTGTCATTTTCAAAGTACCTTCTCTGTTTCCAAAATGTCATGTATGCCAACAGTGGAGTCATTTCCCATTCATCCACATCTTTGATGGCACATTTAAATGGCACATTCCCAAAGATTTAATCAATTTCTCCTTTTGAATTAGTTACCTTAGTGACCATCCTCTGTCATATGGTTTTAATAAAATGACCTCAGCATTATTTATAGACTGAGGCTATTGAGGATTTAAAGCCATTCCTGTCAAGTTTGAATACACAAGGTCAGAGACAGCAGAGCTCAGTGGAGAGAAATAACCATTACTTTGATTTTATTGCTGGAGTAAGTGTTTCAAATCATACTGAACTGTGCTTTAATTGTACATGTTGGAGGTTCACTGATGAGTTCCTGCATGTTCCTGTAGTCAAGTTTGTACTGTGATTTGACCTGTTCTCTCAATGAAATTGCAAGCAGTGATGAGAAGTCATCAGCAATGCGCTTTCATGAAGCAGTCATATTCTTAATAAGTCAGTTCTGAGAGATTTATATGTAAGTTATCACAGATCAAAGAACAATTAACAAAAAGTTTTCACATTACATGATAAGTCTGTTTATCCCCCCCCCCCCCCAACATCTGTTCAGTTGGAATAGACAAAGTCGTGCCACATTTAAAATAATGCTATCAAAATATCATAAAACAACATACATCTAGTGCATCACTGAGCTATGATTTCAGGTCCACACAAAGAATCCTGAACAGAAATGATGAAAAAAAAACTGTTTACCTCCACAGTTCAGTACTACATATCAGTCTTTTCACATTTTCTGCAATTATTTTCTAACACGTTGTGACGCGGCGCGAGGTAGCGGACGCATGTGCGGAGGTAAGCAACCTTTGAGGGCAAATCCAGAATCAGGGTCATAACGGTCCAGGGTCAAAGAGAATATGTAGAGATCGTGGGTCAGACATGACAAACAAACTATAAATAGACACAAACAAACAAAGACCAATAAATCCAACAAAGATTCAAACAGGGCAAGAACATCAAACAAAGACCGATACAAAGACCAGCAAACAACATGCAAACACAGGGCTTAAATACAACAGAGATAACGAGGGACAGGTGGAAAACAGGTGGAGACAATCAGGGGAGGAGTTACAAAACAAGGGGCTGGACTAAACCAAAACAAAACCGCACATGGGCAAAACCAAAACATGAACACATGGACTGGGAGGGGCCAATCGTGACAGTCTTTTGTTGCCCCTGTCCCAACTTCTTTGGAACGTGTTGCAGGCATCAAATTCAAAATGAGAGAATATTTGTAAAAAACAATAAAGTTTATCCATTTGAACACTAAATATATTGTCTTTGTAGTGTATTCAATTGAATATAGGTTGAAAAGAATTTGCAAATCATCATATTATGTTTTTATTTATGATTTACACAACGTCCCAACTTTATTGGAATTGGGGTTGTATATTTTACTTTGTTTCCCACTTTGTCCAAAGCAAATTATACCCAATCTAGTGATATGTGAGTTGTGGAAAAAGGCATTTTTCAGAGATGCTCTCTAGAGAGTGAGCAGAATATTTGACCCTCTGTTTGCTTGAACATGAAGTCCAAATCTTTGTAGTCAACCAGAGATATTAAAAATGAGGAGAGATACAAATTGGAACTACAAATTGGAAAGCTCATAACACTCAAGATGGGATCCATTTATGATGTAAGTCCCACACTTAAATGAAATGAACCAATCAGCTTTCAGTCATTTAAAAAGCAAGTGGGCACACCACTCCCTCATTGTGGAGATTTGCGCAAGCACAGTAGGCAGAACAAGCTGGGAAATCACATTTTTTATTTGAAGAAAAGATATCAAACTATTTATGCTGGGGGTTTTTTTCAGATTTTATGGAAAAGTCTGGCCACTTCTATAGATTCTCCCCATTCAAAGTGAAAGAAGCCTGGTGTTGAATGAGTGGAACTGCCCGGGGGTGTTACCAAGATGAACATTGAGTACACAGACTTTCCCATGAAGACTCTTGAGTCCCAAATGCCTGCAAACAGAGAATCAACTCTTTTTGAGATCAACTCCCAGCCTTAGTTGAAATATAGTTCTAGTGTCAAGACGTGTGCCAGTGGAGCGAAACAGCAATGAAATATATAAAGATAACAAAGGAACTGAAAACTAAAGCAAATGTTTCATTTTTAAAAAACTCTTTACAGAAGGAGCCAGACAGATCTGAGTAGGTAAAGAATCTCAAATCCATGGATTTCCAAAAAAACAAAAACCTGCTTCACCACTTTTCGTATGTTTTACTCCAGTAAGCCAGAATTTGATGAGCTTAAGAGCCCAATTGGAATATAGTCTTTCAAACTAAAAAAAAAAACAGGCCACCAGCATATCACTCTCTTTTCTTGTATGATGTTAGTTCTATAGCAGCATCTTTTCTTTTTTTTTTAAATCCTGGGATTTTAATTAAATATTAATGATAATAATAATAATAATAATAATAATAATAATAATTGCCCTGCGATGGACTGGCGACCTGTCCAGGGTGTATCCTGCCTTCCGCCCGATGATCGCTGGGATAGGCTCCAGCACCCCCCCACGACCCTGAGGGAGAAGTGGCTTAGAAAATGGATGGATGGATGATAATAATAATAATAATAATAATAATAATAATAATAATAATAATATTGTAATGTTGTTGCTGATGTTGTTTTTGTGATGGCTGATGCAGATGTATCATTTACTTATATCTAATATGGGACAGACACACATTGCTCAGGATCATATCATAGTCTCTCCTAAGATACTTGGGTTCTATAAAGGGTAACACACCATCCTTACCGTGACACACACACACAGATACAGTGATTGAACTTAACATTTATCAAGTGTCAAGAGACCTGCAGCTACAACAGAGCTTAGAATGTATAGAGAAGGCTCTCAGACCTCCATTAGAGGCATACATCATAAGAAACTCAAGATTACATTTGCACAATATATCAAAAGTTCAATAGTTTTTCAATACAGCAATGTGGCAGACAATTCAATACCTTAATTTTTAATGCATTCACTTCTTTTAATTCTTTATTTAATAAGCTATCACTAGGTTGACATTATTTTGCCTACTTACAAGGGTTCTTAAGAGCTGTTCTGTAGAAAAATCATGTTTGCTTGCTCAAAGAACCACTTAAGGAATAAGATGTCTAAGTGTGGATATTTTTCAAGAACCCCCACGTAATACCACAGTTCAAAGCTAATTGGTATTATTTTTTTTCTAGAAACATAAATCCAAGCAAAGAACCATTTAGTAATCTTTATTTATAAGAGCCTTTCAGGCAAATCAAACTGCATATGCTGATTTGGTTCAGGTGGGAGGGACACTGGTATTAGGTATCTAATACATAGGTGAAGTAAGAGAAGTCCTGAACAACCTGCACATAGTTAACATATAATCCATTTTGTCTTTGTTTTTAAACAAATATTACTCCCTATTGTATTTCTTCATCTATTAATCTCCTATTCAGAATATGCTGAATGAGGTCATTATTTTGTTTTACATCTTCTTTTTGTAGAATCAAGAGTACATTAAGGGAAACCCTTTACATTTTCAGTGTAGCTGAGACAAAGCCACTACATAAAACAATGCATTAAGTAAAAGAAGCATTAAAAATGAACACGAACAACAACTAAAAAAAGCAGTATACAAGAAATGAACAATGGAGAATAATGACTCCATATAAATATTGGTAATTGTTAGAGATAATTGTTAAAGAAATGCCATCCTGCTTTTGCCTATAAAATGTTGAGTACTGTAATTATTCTCAGTAATAAAGTGAAGAGGTATAAACTGTTTGCTTAAGAATACTGACTGCAGCATGTCAATAGATAACATACATAAAAGTACCTCCCACAATCCTATTTCTAAGATATGTAACTGTTATTTGATTTAAAATGTGAAGTTTTGTATTGATAAAAAAAGAGAGTAAACAAGAAAAATCTGTGAAAAATGTTCGGTGAATAATGAGTTTGAAATGATTTTTTTTTTTTGCCATAGTGTTGTTTGATATCAACACATATATACCTATACATATCATTGTATCAGTATCAAAATCAAAATTCTGGTTCTGTGACAACTGTGAGCAGAATATTCTTTTGTGGGAAACAAACATTTGTTTATCAAGACACACAAACGAGGCTTTTCACCTTGCAGAATGCAGAATTCGAGATTTTTATTTGATACAGTTTCTGAGATTCCTGCATTTCAAGGAGACACTTGGTTTTAACTCCAGGTATAGTCCAAATTCATTTAGTGCTTCTTCGGATTGCTGGCTAGCTAGTGTCATCAGATGTCTGTATGTAATTACCAAGAAGAAATGAGTGCATGCTGGCTAGCTGTCCAGAGCTGTATTCAAACTACAAAGTCAATGTGGCTGATTTTAACATATTCTTCGGTGCAAAGCAGTTTTGAGTGGTTTAAAAACCTTAATCACTCCCCAGTATCCTTCCAAGATCAGACCAAAAATTTGCTTCTATTTGTAAAAAAAAAGGTGATGGTTTAAAAGACACTTTCTTCTTCCCTTCTGTACCAGAAAAATAATCTCACATGATAAAATTCAAGGCCTCTTATATGTGGATTGCTGGGATCCATCACCTTCTGATCCAAGATCTGTTTTAAAGGTGTGTATTTGGAATACATCAGAGAGAAAGCTGATCTTTTAGGTAAATGTTAGACAGGAATTTCTTTCATGAACCGTATCTGAATTGTATGCACCTTCAGTATCAGCCACATGACTTATCTCATATAAGGTATAAGTGTTGAGCATTTTCATGGAAATGATGTTGAGAGAGATAAGCCAGCAAGTGCAAAGTCATGAGTTCAAACCCCCGGACTAAATGGATAATCATGGTCTTGCCCTTTGAAAGGGAATTTATCCACTCCTCCAGTGCTTAAAGTGGGACCACTCTGCTGGTGACACTGTACTGCCCCAAGAAATGGTTAGGCAACAAAATGACCAATTTCTCTTGTAAACCGATCAATAAAACTGAGCTTCATTCATATAGTAATAACAACAATAGCAAAATGGTGATTAATATGTTGCAGACATACAGGGAAACATTTCCACAGGACATTAAGTTTACAGACGTTTATTGTTGCATAGAGATGATACTATACTCTAAATATACAGCTTCATATATTATTCTCCAAATGTAACCATGACAGCAAAAGAATCATCATAATGCATCAGATGTCTTTCAGTGAAGCTGTACTAAAGCTATATACTAATACTATCTTGAACGGGAAAGGTATTGTACCATATAAAAACAGATCACAAAGCATCAAATAGTGAATACGGACTTACTGTAATTGTTATTTGTGCTTTTCTGTCTAGTTCATGCAAAAGTAGGGTAGACAGGAACATGTTTTGGCTTTGTTCATTAAAACAGAATTGAAAGAATTAGCCAGTTAATTAGCCAGTCAGGCAAGATGTCTTTTACGTGATTCTACCTATCTGCTAGAGATTAGAAGCCTGCCCAGCAGTTAAACCACATGACTTATTAGCCATGTTACAATACAGGGTGGTATTAATTCATTTCACTGTGAACCACAGTTTTTATTTATTTATTTTTTTAAGAGTAAAGTGAACGCGTGCAACCTAGCTCTAGCAGTATTCTGTTCTGAAGTGTGCTACTTCAGACCCCTGATAAGAGTCCAGGAAGGACACTGCAATGTAGTTTCCCTGGCAACCCTGCATGACTTTACTATACCTTCGGTACAATAATGACATGGTCGCAGAGTTTATACACTCAAAGTGAAACGGCTTTAATACTGTATTGTTCCATCTGTTCATGGGGAAACCTTGAAAAAAGCCAAGCAGCACACATCATGAGGAACCTTTGAGTTCTCCATTAGTATAGATATGCAAGTACAATGAATACTGTACAGTCCTACTCCTAACTACTAATTGCAACAAATAGAAAGAGGCAGCATATGTTCATGTGGGAGAGCGTAGTTGATCAGTATCACTGAGAGTGTTTTGAAAACCCTTTAAACATTTTTGGTTTATCTGTCTTGTGGAATCGTGACATTTACGGCTGTTTATTGCCTGCCATGCTGAGGTTAAGGCCACACATTAAACAGCTTATAATGTTGCCATGAGAACAGCAAAACAGTGGTAGCAGTAGCAGCGGCGAGCCTTGCAGCAATCCACAACTCGAGCCCACGTTTGTTCCAGGTACCGGTATCTGCAATTATAATTACACAAATGAGAATATGTTACTGAGGCGTATTGAGAGAAGAGATACAGATTAGTCATCCTCTTGATCTAGTCAGCGTAAGCTGATTTATTTCAGCACATTCATTTGGCATTCCTGTGTTTCCACCTCTTCCGCCCTCTGTCTTCCTATTGTGGGGAAGAAAAATGCAGCCATGGCATAAAGCTTTTTTATATGGAGAGCTACACTCTTTGTTGAGGTGTAGGAGAAAAGGTTTTTTGATTAGTGTGCATAAGGCATTTGTCTGTGGACATGATGAACAGTCATGTGACTGCTGGGGGACCAAAAGCTTTTAATAATTTTAAGTTCATTATCAACTGAAATTAAATCTAATCCTCGTTTGGCTAAAATGTAGAGCCGTTTTATTATCCAGTACAAACAACAGAATAATTATATGATGGACAATCGCTACCCTTCAGAATGAGGTAATTTGAGTCTTTAAATGTCCTTGAAATCAAAGATAGTATTTGGCTTTGTCAGAGGATGTAGGGATTAAGGAATTTATCTCCGAATGGGTGAAGTCCTTTTGGGATTCAAAACCAATTATTTGATTAGCAGATGTGAAATATCAGTTTGAGGGAAATTATTCTTTGTTGCAGATTCTCTCAGCTCTTCTTAGTCTTCCTTAGAACTCCAGAAAACCTAATAAGCGACTGTTCAGACATTTGCTATTTATGCCTCTTCTTAATTTCAGTTTTAAAGGTCTTATCTTCCATCATTTTACTTGTGTTTTGTTTATGCAACGCAACATTTTTGTACCAAAAATGGTCAGAATTAATTTTTAGATCAATATTTTTTTATCCCTTGCAGTTAAACAGGTTGTTTTGGGTAGTGTACCTTTAGGACTAATATAAGATCTCCTTGCAACTTCAATATGAATGGGCAGAGCTAAAACAGGCTGAATAAGTGGATATTTGTAAGTAAGTTGATTTCCTTGACATTCAAAATGGGCTTTTTTTGCTGCTCATTTGTTTCCATGTATGTTGTATGGACTGGGGAGTGAATGGTATGCTTTCAAACTTTCTGCAATTCCAGACAAGGTTCAAGTAAAACTCCTGGGTGTAGCTGGCCTATACAATTACAATAATCCAATTCTTGCATGAGATGACAGTAACAGAGGACACAGCCTATTGTCAGTATATTAATATTTGAAAACTGAATTTGCTACTGATTCTATTTTGTCTTTGATAATGTTAGAAGTACATTCTTTTTGATGAAGGTTAAAAACTTCAATTCAAAGTGGTCACGTTGCTATTGTTACGTTTGATTCAAAATGCAAGACGCAGTGTATACTGCAATGAAGTCAGCAACTATGTACTTATTTAATTGAAAAGTTCGTTACATTAGTCCATAGATTACATTGCGCCATTAACATCTTATGGGTCCTCATTCTTGTATCCATGTTATTGCATTCATTTCTCTAGAAGATGCTGAGTCAGACAACTGTGGTAATAGCTGATCTAGTTAGAATATTTAAATCGACAAATATGCTAAGTTTTAGTGTTCACAGTCAAGTGCCTTGAACATTAATATACATAATACCAACTGGACCAGTCAGTGTCACATCACATCACCTATATCAGGTATATAACTTTACAGTGCTTGAGATGACTGGAACTGAGACTAATGTAGTGTTGGGTAATGTAGAAGTTATGAAAACCAGAGCCTGTGTCTACATTAAGATTGATCCCAAGACAAATGTTAAAGATAATAACCTAAAAGAGCCTAAATCTATGAACAGGCAAAGCAAGAACTCTTTCTATGATCAGCCAACTGTCCATGTGAGATGACAGTACATGAACTGAATGGAACATTGCAAACTGTGCAGCAGTCCAGATCGATACACACAATGATCTCACATACTGCGTGATAGTAGAGCTGTGCTTCCATCAGTGGCTAGTGAAGAGATATTCTGCGCAAGTCAGTGCCTTTCATATTGCTGACTCCGAACATTTAGGCCCAAAGGGAGATATAGGGATGGAATATAAATTAAGTACAGACTTCATGCCTCATTTTCTGTGGCGGTGAGAAGCATTAACCAGAGTCACATGCAGTGTGCCCAGTACTTCTGTCAGTATCTAATGCCCGCAGCTCCAAGGTTAGTCTGATGCCTCATGAAATAAGTAACAGCACAGACTTTGATTGCAGAAAAAAATCATGGTAGTATGACTGTGTGGTTTAAATAGAGAATTCCATTCATTTATTTCAAAATTTCTGCATTATTAAAAGAGTTGAGATGTAAACAAAGTCAGAGTGTTTGGTGTGAGGATGGATTTTAGAGAAAGTTACCCTGTAACATTTCTTGGTGGTGATAGGAACCAGAAGTCCCAATGTCTACAACACAAGTATAGATATAGTATATACTATCCGAAATGACAGAAGATGATCTTCTGATTGTTTTAATATGTATCATGGTGCAGTTGTGCTAATTAACAAAAAAAATCTTTGGATACTATTTTGCATTACAACTCACACATCTTTCTGGTATGAATGTATTAAAAACATTTTTGTACACCTATATATTTAGAATTAAATTCTTCAGACGTCTGGTTCCTATCACCACCGATGTGACTTAGTATTTCTCTACAATGGAGCATTTTACATCAAACCATTCTAAAAGATCATAAGTAAATAGACAGTTAGATACACACATACATACATGGCCCACACACTGTTTAGATAGGTGGCACATGTCAAATTGGCATCTGCACAAATACCTGGACTCAGAGTTACCCAGCAGAACTTTGCCCAGGGCTTCACTCTCCCTCCACTGTCTTGTCTGCTTCCCACAATGAATCCTGGTGCCATCACTTCCCCTCTTGCCTCACTCTCACTCTGCCCATCATTAAAAAAGTTTCTGTCTTGTACCACAGTAGCTCTTCTGTTGGTTTGGCCCAGGTAGGATAGCTTTTGTTGCTCTTACGCATCAGTGAGGCTTGTGCTCCCAACGCCCTGTCATTTGTTCACAGTTTATCTGTCCTCAGTCCACTGTCAGTAGGTACTCACCACTGCTGACGAGGGACACAAGCTCACAAGCCTTGCCATTTTGGAGATGCTTTGGTCCCGCCAACTGGCCATAACACTTTGGATAATCTTTGTAATAATAAATCTTTGAATAATCCATTAAATCCATTAAAATTTCCTTTTAACAAAATGATAACTCTTATTTATGATAACTCCAAAACTTGACTCAATAAGTCTAAACATGCAAGAGTTGGCATTTTTAAAGGTATTTTTTAAGGTACACCTAACATATACAATATATACTTTTGGACACACTCTGTCTAAAAGTATTATTTTAGTTACCACTGAAAAAATGTATAATCATCTGTGGTCCTATGGTGGTCACTGTCCTTTTGTGGATCGATATGGAGCAATAATGGGCTACAGCCAGTAATCACACATCTTCAGAGTGCATTTATATAGTAGTTGTTTCTGATAAAATGGCCAATGACTGTAGGTCTGTGGTAGATCTAATAAAATGACATTTGCATGTGCATTTGTCGTAGCTTTACAGTTTAGCACCTTTAGACTTTACATTTTTCTGTAATTTTTAACAAACGTCTTACGAAGACATGCTGGAGTACCTAAGTAACAGCCAGATTTGTGTAGAATTTAGAGTTGTTGCGACTGTAGTCTTATAATAATAATAATAATAATAATATTAATAATAATAATAATAATAGTTTTACTGAGATCTAAATTCTGTTACCAGGGGTATAGTTCTTCAGAAAATTGAAATAAAGTGCTGCAGTTTTCTCACATTGTTTATTCAGCTGTAAAGCCTTACCTCAAATTACCTTTAGAACAAGAGACTTACATTTGTTTGATCTGGGTATTGATTTAAAAACAGATTGGCAGATTGGCATTCACCAGAAATGGGGAGGAAGTTACGTTATCGCTTTGCTGAGCCTTGTGTCATAATATCTACTGAAGCATGAAAGAATGGCATGAAATTGCTCTTTACGAGCATGGCAAGATTGCTGATTAATGTCTGTAGTGAACTGATGAGTGCAAGTTTGTTTACACTCATCGGACATGTAGAATGTATTTGTTGTAACAGATGTCAAAACTGATGGCCATGCAACTATGATCTTTACATGGATTAAGACGGAAGGTAATGTTTTGAACTCTGTGGCTGGAGGCAGAGCTAAATTACCCACTGGTAATTTGCATGTACTTATCTCTGCACTGAGACTGGTGCGAGGGAGAACCGTTTGGGCTCTGCAAATGTTATGCCCGTTTAAATATCACATGTCATTTGTATTCTGCATCCATAAGCTCCCTGAGAGAGGCGGGTAAAAGGGAAAGGCAGGGAGTGATGCTGCTGTGAATCAGACCCGGCACTGTGGCCCCTGACGCTCGCCAATCAATGAGACAAACATGCAGCTCTGAATGTCATGATTCACATTTAGACAACTGAGGCCTCTGGTTTGCGAAAAGTAATGCCAAAGGTTTTGTAACTACCATGGTTTTTCATACTCAGGTCTGTCTGATAAATCATTTGGCCCTTAATATCATCTGAGGTTAAAATCCTGCAAGTTTATCTGTATCTCCAAGAATAAAATTGCAAAGTATTTACATTTTTATAAATAAATGTCTGTGATTTCTAAATCATCTTATTTAATATGATCATATTTCTTGTATTTAAAAAATTCTGCCTATATTGTAATGTTACTTTGTTGTAAGTTTTGATTAGAAAATAAGTAAAAGTCCTGAAATGACAAGTGGAAAATTGTCTACTCAGGAAATGACATCAACTGTTAGAAATGGGCTCTATACTGAAAGTCATTATAAAACTGCAACATAGGTTAAATATATACGTTAATGTCTGTTACAAGTTTCAATATAGAGTGCCTTCAAATGTCTTGAACTGCCAAAAAAAATTGATGTACACCAGCTTAAGTTTAGCGCCGTTTTTTTTTTCCTTATTTCATCATTAATGGCCCAAACTGAAGCTACCTAGCAAACCTAGCTCTAATAGGTCTAACAGCCAGTGTTTTAATTTAAAGGACCCATGTAATGAAAAACTGCATTTCCAATGATTTTTATGTAAAGTATTTTGCAATGCATGGAGGTATTGTTAATGGTACGACTCTCTAGTCTATACAGTTCATATACTGAAAATAAGCTGCAAAAACAGCCTGTTTTGAATTCTTTTTGTGATGTCATTAAAACCAGGGCTGAGACCAGTCTACTACAACCACAGTGCCACACCCATGTCTCCCAAATACCACAACCCTTGCGCCTTTTGAATGCAGGGGCCTTAGTGATTGGTCAATGGCTGCACACTGAGAATGCAGGGGGCCACTAACTTGCCTAAGGGTCATTCCATGGAAATGGCACATTTTGAGTCCTCATCTCCTCTTTAGGTATATTTTATCTACTGGGTCACAAAAATCTATATTTTAACAGCTTTACACATACATTGAAATATCTCCTTTAATACAGTGTATTTTTTTTATTTGATCTTTTTATGAGAACTTTGTTTATTTATTTATTTTTGCTGACACCACCTATTTTGTCATGTCCCTCATGGCCTTCAACGAAAGTATACTTAGAATATACCAAATACAACTATAAAAAAGTCCATATATTTTGATGTCAACCTAAACAACTGTCTGTGTTTAATTGTTTGTGATATTATTTTTCAAAATTAATTGATAATTATTTATTAAAATCACATTATTTAGTTCTGTACCTAAGTAACCCCTCAACCCCGTAACACAAATGAATCTCCCCCACAAAAACAATGGTATGATCCATATGATCCATATACATCAAGAAGTGACATCACTCAAGTCTTTTGGACAACAGGACAGCAAAGACAGGCAAGTGGCTTCCTTCTTTTATTTAATTTTGGTCATTTATCTTGTGATATTGTGGTCGCCAAACTCAGTGACTCAACACCGTCACATGAAAAAAAGATAGAAAACTATTACTTATAAAAAAAGTTTTTTTTATTTCAAAACTATATGCTAATTCTGAATCTCATGCATGCCATGTGCTCTCTCTCTGGTATACAGTATGTAGAGCAGCGGCCATTTTGTGCAAAAATCACAACCCCGTCACACTCAACCCCGTTACATGTTTGACTGTGAGGTATACATATCAATGATACATTTAAGCAAAAATTTGAAAATGTCAAAGTCCAATTTGAACCATTCTAGTGGAATGACCCCTAAATATGTGCACTCCAGTATTCACCTGGATCTTGCCGTTTGCCTAGGCTGTCCCCTTTCATTTTTATAAAGAGCTGCAATGGAAACAATTTTGCAATTCTCTTTCTCACTCTCTCAGTGGCCCACCTACATAGATGCCCACCGGGAGCTGTCCCAGTCCTCCTGGTGACCAGTCCATCCCTGACGAGGATCAGCTCATTGACATATATCTACCTATTCAGGCTACAGCAGTTTAGCCCCCCCTGAGGGTTTACATGAAAAATATTTACTGATGCTTTTACTCTGTTTTTCAGTGGTCAAGACCCTCAGACCCGCAGAGCAGGTGATATTTGGGTGATGGGTCACTCTCAGCATTGCAGTAACACTGATGTGGTGGTGGTGGTGGTGTTAGTGTGTGTTATGCTGGTCTGAGTGGATCAGACACAGCAGTGCTGCTGGAGTTTTTCAACACCTCAGTATCACTACTGGACTGAGAAAAGTCCACCAACCAAAAATATCCAGCCAACAGCATCCTGTGGGCAGTGTCCTGTGACCACTGATGAAGGACTAGAGGATGACCAACACAAACTGTGCAGCAGCAGATGAGCTATCATCTCTGACTTTACATCCACAAGGTGGACTGACAAGGTAGGTGTGTCTAATAAAGTGGACACAGTGTTTAAAAACTCCAGCAGCACTGCTGTGTCAAAACCTCTCGTACCAGCACAACACACACTAACACACCAACACCACATCAGTGTTACTGCAGTGCTGAGAATGAACCACTACCCAAATAGTACCTGGTCTGTGAGGGTCCATAGGGGTCCTGATCAATAAAGAACAGGGTAAAAGGGGGCTAACAAAGTATGCAGAGAAACAGATGGACTACAGTCTGTAATTGTAGAACTGCAAAGTGCACCTATGTAGTAAGTGGAGCTGATAAAATGAACAGTGAGAATAGAAACAAGGATGTGTGCATATATTAATACTGCTCTGTTCAAAATGGCAATCTGTCAGCAGTCTGTGTCTTTAATTCAGCAAAGAAAAAGAGACAAGAATTGAAAGAAGGGCAAAAGAGTCTGTGGCTGCCTCATCGGCTCTTGCTTTTTGTTTTTTGTGTTTTTTGACAGTGTCTACTGGTTTGTGGAAATAAGACTGTCATACATCTACCTTCAATTCATCGTGGTGCACAAATTGCCCTGTCAGTGTGCCATACTGAAAGGACTGTTTAAGCTTTTCGTTTCTTTTCTGGAGCATACAGACATATAATTTTGTGCTGAATCAAAGAATGGGGTTTTTAGTTCCACATGAGCAAATCATTTTAACTATGTTTAATAGGAAACAAATTTATAATGCACAAAACTGATAGATTTTCATCAGCCAATGAAGGCTGTGCATCTAATTTACTTCATTCAAAGTAAATCAAGTCTAAGCTCTTAGGTGAAAGTTTTGTATTGACCACATAATATCAAAGCTTCTATGCAAACATATGAAGAAACACACTTCATACACAGCATGAAATAAGAATTCTACTCATTGTCATACAGGTTTGTCGTGTCCTCTTGTATAGGCATTAAGGCTGCAAATCATTTTAATTACATGAGTCATTCAGTGTTTAGTGTGGTGCCTTTCAGTACGTTTCAGTAAATGCAGGCAGACCTTTTTTCATTCATGACAGCTGGGGATGTTGAGTGTGTTTTCCTGCACAGTAAAGTGATTTTTTTTCCCATTTTCCATGCCTCATTCCACTCTGAGCTGATGATTTACTGTCAAAAGCTCAGGCCTCATCATACTGCCAGCCTGAGAGAAGCAAGGAGCTGTGTGCTATCATCACTACATGGACCTAAGGCTTTGAAATAGCAGCAATTACCTTGGCTTCAGTCAGTAATGTGGCAACAGGCTAAAAATAGCATCTTCGGACAGTACAGAAAACATACTATCAGAATCCACTACGTCCGCTACCCAAAAAGACCCGTTTAAGTCAGTTTGTTGACGGAAGAATTATTGCTCTGTCGTTGTAGGCCACGCTTGAAAATCTGCTTGCTCTAACTCCTGGCTCCACTGAGGAGGTCTTGATGAATGGCTCTCAGCACATAGTACAGAATGATAGTCAGTGGTCTGTGAAGCCAATTTATCTTTGGTGCCTTAACTGTGTACGAAACGCAATGAAGGCAACAGTATTTCACGCAGCTCAGCTTCCTGTGCTCACCCACCGTTCCTCAGCTTTTGAAGGCATCAGATACAGCCTTGGATAGATGCTGGTTATGGGGATGGCATGTTTTGATGTTTGGTGTACACATTTTTTTTTTTTTACTCTTGATCATTTTTAACATTCACTAGAAAGCTGTGTGAAATATGGCTAGTGTAAGATAGGCCAGTCATATAGGCGACTTTGTAGGTTTACAGTTTCTAAATTGGACACCTGTAACTGCTACATTTGTCAGCTGCTACCCTATCCATCAATGGAAACAGATTGTCCATTGATGAAAAATTTTTTTAGTGATGTGCTAGCTTATCAGTGGTCAGTTTCTGACCACAGGACCACTATTGGCTAGATTGTTTCAGCTGGTGGACTGTCCTTAACCCACTGACAGTGAATTGTGCAACTGTAATTCCTCAGAATGTAGTGAAGGCATTGAGAAATACAATGAGAAGAAAGAAAAGTATGCATGATAATTGTGGGCACTTGTTGATATCCTATATTTTTCTTGTATACATCTGTCAGTGCCACTGTGGAAACCAGTGTTCAGTATTAACAATTGTCTGACTACACAAGTAAAACAGTAATTCGGGACAGGAGTGGTGAAAATGACTTGCCCAGATGGGCAAGCTGATGTCCAGCCACAGGGTACTTTTATCAGTGAAGAACTGTACTTGATATAGGCGTTTTACGATTTTATATGTAAACTCATCTTTCCCGAAGGGAAAAATGGTGTAATCCAGATCTGCATAGGCCTAAATGCAGCCAATCCTAAATGTCCGTGACGCAGGATGTTTGAATAGATTTTATTATAATATAATGATGGGTTTTATTATAACAATGAATTAATAGTCTTATTAATTTTTATAAAATAAAGATTTGCGTATATGCGTTAATTCATATGTGTTTTGTTTAAAAATGTTTTAGGAGGTTGGGACCATATAAATGCTATTTGGAACAGTACACTTTGTCCATATTATTTTTTTTAATGTTTAAAAAACACCACAGTGAAGTGTTTCATTTCTAATACTACATCAAAATTGTGGTGTGATAACTATCCACAGTAATACTGGAATCATATCAGTATGGGAAAAGGTATTGTCTGAACCCTGTAAACATTTATAAAATTAAAGAAATTGGACCACATCTACCTGAATTAGCATTACAATGAACTATAACATTTATTTCTGTAGATTTACAAATGTAGTAAAATGAATAAAATGCTCACATGCCAAAACATTCTGCTCCACTAGAGTTCAAAAATACATAATCTGATATTGGTCAAATCTAAATGTTTGTACAAACATTTTTAAAAAATCCCCTGATACTGATATGATTCCAATATTATTGTGGATAATGATTACACCACAATTTTTAGGTAGTAGAGACAATAAACACTTCATTTACCTTAAAAAATGAATATGTGCTGCCCTGAATATTCAGTGTAACTGAAGAATTTGCACACTCACATTTACATTTCCTGATAAGTGAGCCTTTACTTTTCTATGCATATATAATTATTTCTTTTCAATAGTACAATATTTATTGAAGTATTGCATCCACGTTGCCTGGTTGGAACTGTTCATTGATAATACATCTGTAAATCTTGAGGAACTGCCAAACTTTCCACTAGAAATTTCTGTGAATAATGTGAACTTGCAGTACTTGTTTATGTATGTTTGTCTGTCAATGCAGTTTGTCTATGTTTGGCATTTGTTGTGATGATTTTAAAGATTGATATGACACATTAGGTAGTTTTGCAGTTTTTTTATTTTATTTTATTTTATTTTTTTACAAATGCTGATGCATTGTATTTGGTCTTTCTTGAATACTGTTAGCTGCTGGTTTTTGCTTTGAAATCTCACATAAAACATTTGTTAAAATATAATGTATTTTCAGTATGGTTGCTGCATTGTCTGAGAATTATTTTTGGGAAAGGCATCGAACATACAAAGTGGTAAAATCTTCTTACTTAGTTTTATTGGGGTATATACTAGGGTTGCAATGATACCACAAAGATATCAGTGCTGTTACTGGTACTTAAACACAGTATTGACATCAGTTATGAGGATGCCGATACCACAAAGCAGTTACTAATAAGTAAATTGAATCGCCGGTGTCAACTGACAAGTAGCAGTAAAAATACTCTTGGCAGAATCTCTAACTTCAGTATTTCATGGAAAGGCAGTGGTAGTGGGTGATGTACTGTTTGGAATTCTTCCTAAACTACTGGTTTCGTAATTACACCATGATGGAAAATACGCTGACCTTAGCAACTCACCTCACCAGCTAAGCCATTCTTCTATGTGAGTTAATGTTAGTCCAGTTTTTTATTAAGGGAACAAACATCAGAGAGGCATATGAAAGAAAGTGCTCATCTGTTGGGCTAAGTACAGCCTCTACTCTTGATTTAGCCTTTATCTTATCAGCCTGCTCGCCAGGCCTGTGTGTCCCCTGTCCATGCCTGCAGTCGGTCAGTTGCATCACAGTCTCACAGCCTTTTGCTTCGACAAAGTTGCGAAATCTGCAGCTCAACCGCTACTACTGACTGTGTGAATGATTAATATTTACTAAATTCTGGCAGAGTCTGAGAGTCAGAAATTTAAGTGTGAGTGAACGGAATGCACATACAAATAAACTGAGCAATTCAGATGTTAAGCAACATTTGCTGCGTTTAACAATATATTGTTCCTTTCTGTTTTTTAAGTATCAGTAAATAGTAAATACCAATTACATAGTAAATAAATTGAAATGTGTGTGTATATTATGTTGATCAATTGTGAAATGTTGTGACATTACATCACAATATGCTTTTTTTGAGCAAGGTAGATGTGGTCAGCACGTTAAACTATATCTGGTGGTATTTACTGATGTTACGTTGTGACCCTTAAACTGTTACAATGGACTTTGGAATGATCTGGAGAATAATCCATTTGACCATTGTGAATGCCTTTAATACCATGTGATTTCACCCTGCATAAACTGTAATCAAGGCTTGCATAGTGTTTATAATAGAGCTTTAGGTTGCAACAGAATGTTCAAAATATTACTTCAATATTTACAGCTACCATACCCTCTCCAAAACATTAGCATTGATTATAACTTACTAATGTAGTTATAAACCAACACAGATTTTGGTCCAGATGTCAAGCCTTTTTATTCCCTGTTCCACTAAAATTTAATTCCAGATTTATCTTTTTGAATTCTAGAATACATTGTCTCAGGCTCAGAGGAGCCGCTTGATTGTGTTCCATGTGAGAGTCAGAGATAAGGACCCATTTCATTTGGGTGACTCATTCAAGTGTCAGTACTGACTTCCTCCTCAGAAAAAAGGAGAAGAAATATGTTCATTTTCACTGCATGGTTTGACTTTGTAGCATCTAGCATGTTATATTTCACAGTAAACAAATGACAGGCAGCGTGTAAATATACCCCACAACAACAAAACCCTTTTATATACATGTCCCTTAGTAAATGGAGTCTGGAAGTAAAGCATGTTGTGTTAATTATTTGAGGACTTCTTTTATTATGGCAGTATGCCTGCATCAGAGACTTTTATTTGAACTACACAGTTATATACATATATATATAATATGTGTAAAATATAAATATTAATAAACTATAAATATTGCATATATTGTATAAGCCCACCGCATGATGCAGAATGAATATGAACAGTGAAATTGCAAGAATCTTTTCATTAACGTATTAAATGTTATCTTGTTTGGACTGATAACTGTTGAGATTATCACTTCTTCTCAGCTGCATGGCACTGATTCAGGGCCTGCGGTTTTCTCTGAAGCTCTCGGGTCCTCTGCTGCCTCCTCATTTCTCTGCCAAATGTACTCACGTCGCTCCGTTTGTTATCTCTGTTTGTCAGGGTGGTCCTCTGATCAAAACATGTTTCAGATGCAGCATCATTTGGACCAGCCAATACTGACCTCTGCATGTGGGGGGTGGGGGGGCATTTACTGTTTTATTGAATATATTATACATAGATTAGATTGTCATTTATCATTTACAGTATGATGTAGTGATATAGGTACTATACCCTATCCATCAGTGGAAATTTAGGCCATGCTCTAGCTCATCAACAGCCAGTTTCTGACCACAGGACCACTGTTGGCTAGATTGTTTTGACTTGAACTTTAACCGGCTGACATTGAGGTGTGTAACTGTAACTCCTCTGAATGCAGTCAAATAGTGCTGCAACAAATATTCAGTGGATTTCAATATATCTGGTAAAGTATTCTAAAAATTAGAAATCCATTCATAAAACTTTTACTACTTTTATGAAAACTCAGCCCTCAATCAAGTTAAATGCCAGCATTCACTAGTAGACTTGACATTGTGAAACAAAAGCCTTGCATAAAAAACAATGGTCTGTGGTTGGTCTGTTTTAAGCAACAAAACCCACGACACACACTAGCATGATTCAGAAAAAGGCCTCGCATGAATCTATTCATTTTAGATCTCTGATTTCAGGTGACAACATCTAATTCTCTGTTTCCCTGTGCAGTTTACATATGTTTTCCTACTGCTCTGGATTGCTTGCTAAGTAGCATTCTCTCAGCTGCACTTATTTTGGTGAATAAATGAAGGCATGCTAACTAACTAGCCGTACAAAGCTGAAAGAAACCTATTGAGTCTGCGCTGGGTTTTTGCATGCTCCAATAGAAAGTAGTGTTTGAGGAGCTTAAAACCTTCATGATATAAAAATAAGGTCACTGCCCCTGTCTCTGATAACAAGTAATGCTCTGGAGCAACACATGAGGCTGAAGTCACCATGCCCAGTGCCACATATTGGCTGGAGGGTTATGAGGTTTCCCAGCATTGGGTTGTGGAGCAGTCCACAAACTTTTGAAGATGTACTGTGTTTTATTTCACCCATGAACAATGAGATAAACAGGACCCTGGGCTTTTACCACACTGAGAGCTAACTGTATTATCCCTCGCTGACAGTAATGACGCCATTCGATACACTATTATGATGTACTTCTCTTCTGTCTTATATCTGTTGACATTTCAAGAGCAGCCCTATACTGGTTCCGTTCGTACCTTACAAACAGAGAGAATTATTACTGTTGGTAAATAAAGATCATCCACTGTTAGCCAGGGAGTACTTCAAAGACCTGTTATTGGTCCCCTTTTTTGTAATTTACATGTTACTTTGTGGGATATGCATGAAACTATACACATTATTGTATTTGATTGTTCATAGAATATAATGTATACAATCCATACAAATGCATGTCCACATGTTTTTACACTGCTTCACAGCCCAATGCTGAGAAACTTTATACCCTCTAGCTGACAACAATTTATTACTACTGGTTTTCAGTGCTAAGCTGATGATATGCAGGAATTTGTTAGCAGAAACACCACCTCTCCCATTATACCTGAAGCTCTAGCAGCATGCACCCATGAATTATGACTCTATATGCATTACATTCCTCTATAATTAAACACAGAAAAAGTTGAAGTTCTGTGGGCAGGTCCTAAACTTCGAGAATGTCCAACTGCACTATTGGTAGAAGGAGACCTTCTCGAATTACAAGAAATCTTCACCTTATGTTCCTTAACTATGTTTTTTCAACTCGGTAACATTGCTGGCCATCACTTACCACAAGTGATGCCAAAACATTGATTAAGTCCCTTTTTATTGGTCCCTTGGCTAAAACATACTTCATTAACAAACTTCAGATCATTCAGAGCTCTGCAGCAAGAGTGCTTACTTACATCACCCCATTCTTACTCAGCTGCACTCTTTAGCAGTAACCTCAAGCTTTAAGTATAAAATATTGCTCGTTTCTTTCAAAGCCCTCCATGACCTGGCTCCTGTTTATCTTGCAGAGTTCCTTCGTCGTTACAGTTACATCCCTGCCACACTCCCACAGCTCAGCACTCTCTGCAAGCCTATACATTTATTTTCTCTATCAAATCTCTTCAGAAAACTTTCCATTCCTTGTCCTGATACTCTTTTTTGTACTGTGTTGCAGCTTATGAGTAATTGTGAAAGATGCTAAAGGAATAAAAAATCATTATTCATTATTAAGACAGTCAGAATTACTGTGTTATGTTACTTATGCTTTAGACAAAATGGCTATACATCAGCTCAGGTATCTCACTTTTGCTTTTGGCTCGACTCCTTAAAGATTAGGCTTAGTTTCATGACCCACCATACAAGGATAAAAAGTCACTTTTTATCAATTTTGAGGTGGTAAGAACTGTGGCCTGTGGCATTAAACACTAGCTAGATTGATCTGTTTTTTCTAAGCTTTGCTTGGTTTTTCTCTGTCTGTATGAATCAGAGCCAAACTTTTAAACACAATCTTGGTATGGTAAATATCACACCTGTCACACAAGACACACACGCACACACATATATAAGTATGTATAATATATGTAGTGGTGAGCAGAGAACAAAGGTCAAGAATCATTCACCAAAAACCATATTACTGTTAATCTGAATATCCTCTGGGACTTTTCACTGATACTCAGACTTCTGAAATACAGTTACTTCCCTGAAATGGGTTCTAAATCCATACTTGCATGTTCCGTTGGGCTTTAGTGTCAAAAAGCTTGAAATTAATCATAAACGTTTATGAATGTATTAAGATTATTAGATGTAGATTTATACCCCCCTGCTAAAACTCTCAAAAGAATCACATTAAATATGAACTTCATAATTAACACCATAGGCGACGTAAGCCTACTCATTGTGGCAGCTATTTATGTGATGCACTGCTAACTTTGCAAGTCAGGCTTTCTCTCCTCAAACGCTTGAGGAAATCAGGATTTGTTTTGATGGCCCTTGAAACTCACAGGTCATGTTGAATGAGTGCGTGGGCTGTTTGCTTGGCCTGGCCCCTTGCTGACAGTGAGAGCCGGTAGAATATGTTCACTCCCACCTGTCTTTCCATTTAACAAGCTCTTGCTCTCTGCTTTCTTTTTCTCTCTCTCTCTCTCTCTCTCTCTCTCTCTCTCTCTTTCTTTCTCCCCCTCCCTGTCTCCTTGTCTGTTAGACATCTGCTGCAGTACTCGCACCGTTCTCCCTGTACACTCACTCACCACTCCTCCTCCCTCTGGCTATTTCTGTACGACTTATCACGCAGTGTTGAGTCTCTTCAGTACCTGCAAAGTTATGCATGTCAATATGTGATGTATTATTATAATGTGTGCTTTGTGGCGCACATATAGTGTTGAACAGTCAAGTTCAAGTGCACATAATGTTTTCATTCAGAAAAGCTGCAGTGCTGCTAAGGTGTTTTAGGGCAATCCTTTTAGTCTCCATTTCTGCTGTTTCTCTAAAACAATGTAGATAAAATAATCAACACAAAAAGCCACACACTCAACCCAGGCTCTTTTTTTCCCGAAGTAGCTCCCTCATAAACCTCGAGGGATGAAAAGTCACCTCTCTCTTTTCAAATACTGCTTAATTAGTTTTTCACTTCTGTGGAGGTGTGTTTATGTGGGAGACCTTTTGAAGAGCCTCTAGCAGGGCTTCACAGTATATCGTCTGTTAATCATTATTGCGACATTTCCATTTGCAATGCTGATATGATATGCAAATTAGCTAAACTAATCAGTGTTTTTTTTTGTTTTGTTTTTTTTTTTACTGTGTGCTGTGACTTGAATCAGGGTATTCATGTAGTAACAAAATTAAATTCATTTGGCTAAAATTATTTAAGTTATTCTTCAACTATGACACATTCAATCACCAGTGGGCATTGCATGAACTATCGCAATATGTACCACTATAATCGCAAAGCTATTAGCCCTCAGCCTTAGTGATCCATGATTACTCATCCAAGCCTGTAGTTCTCTTACTGTATCTTCAGTATGAGATCCTCATGTTAAGAAGTTAGCAGATCCCACTGCTATCTCAACAAGACACAGATTAGTGTGAAAGAAGCATTGTGGCACCAAAGCATTGCTTCCTGATTGTTTATTTCCAACATTACGAACAGTATGCTTGGTTGTATCGGTTAGGAGTCCGGTGTAGTTAACCACAAGAAAGGCCTGGTGTGAAGACCCCCATAACTTGTTGTGTGCAGATCACAATCAGAATGCTTAAACCACATTTGGAAGTGGTCAGAGATGGACCGCGTTTAATACAAGTGTAAACAGAATGCATTTTCATCATCCGTATACAATTATACAATATGTGAGTAAAAATCTCTCTGACCAGCAGGTGAGGGGATAAACATCAAAATGACAGAGAATATGCAAGGATGAAGCTGGTCCCAAACAAGGTGCCTTCAGCCACTCTAAAGTACCCAAGCCAAGCTTGTTAACTTGTATCGAAAGGTAAAAGAGATGGAAAAAAAAGTAAAATGAGAACAATCCATGATGTATTTTCTATGCTTTTTACTCTATATAAGCACAGTCAGATCTCTGGTCTAGAGATACATTTTAATAAAAGTGTAAATGGAATCAAGCCAAAGTTTATCACTTACAATCCGGACATAAAACATATGTTAATGCAAGGTGGAAACAGGCTCAAAGATCTATGAAATGATCTCTGGGATGAGCCGACGGCCAGCAGACGGCACTATTGACTGGCTGGAATGGATCACGTTCCCACACGTCTTTACACTGCTGTTCTAGAGAAGGTATATTACATTAACAAGCAGCCTGTAATAGTAGCTTTCATTTGCTGAGGTACTTGACATGGACTGGTATCGACTGCTTGTCTCCTAACACTAATGCCAGAACATGTTGTTACAGTGCGTGGTCAGCGCGCTAGGGTTATTAAACTGAACATAAATAAAGAAAGGGAAACTTAATGTAATGGTTGAAATGTGCTGGAACTATATTGTTTTCTATATATCAATATGCCTCTGGAAGGCATACGTACCTCATAATAACATCATGGCTCTTTTAGTACCTGAGCTGTCCTCAGCAGAGTTCCTTCGGGGGGTTTAGTAGCTTTCATAGACTACCGCTGACATTTCCTGCATATCAGGAATGTGGAGTGTGTGATGGAAAAGTGAACACTAAGCTCCTGTAGAGATCAGTAATCTGAACACGTGTGAATGCAGCGGCTGCCTTGCACTGGAGAGAGAAAGCATATTTGGGCCCTGCCATGCTGAAATGCTGATGTTGGGGAAGCGGCATATTAAAGCAGTGGTTCTGCTCCGGTGTTATGAAATAGTTTGCTGTGCTTCACTGGTCTGTTTCTTGAAGTCCCAACAGAGAAATTTTATCAGAGAAAGAGGGCTTTACTACATCTGGTCACATAGGATGCTCTGTTAAGTCCAGATATATACATCTTGGAGCATTTTCTTTTAGCAATGGTACAATTGGAGGTACACTCCATTGGTATCAGGATACATTCAGTAAACAAATGAAGGAATTGCAAACCCTTGAAAGACCAACACAATGACTTCTTAAATTTCTGTCAAAAAGAAAGATTTCGCCAAACCATTTAACACTTTTTCCCAAATTCCAAAATCTTTGTAAAAAGAGGATGAAAATAAATGTTTTATGTGAAATACACGTCAAATAAATCTTTTCATGTGCTTTGTGGACTTTTTTGATTTCACAGTATAGGTGTGACACTCAACATATTGCATATTCATGACCACCTCTAGATTGACAGCCCATGTCAAACATAACACAGCAGGTGCTATATAGAACCCTTTTCAAAAATGTTCTATATACAACCATCTATAGCACATTCTCTGAAGAGCCATTTGAATTCCACTAACAGAAATTAGCATTATGCTAGCAGGGTTATGCACAAAGAGAAGTATTTAAACATTGTTGAAATTTCACAACACACTGTTCACTCCCCAGTTCATATAGTCTGTATTTAGAAATTAAGCTACAAAAACAACCCATTTTGAAATTATTGTTTTTTGTGATGTCATGGAAACCAAAACATTCACATATGTCTGCCTCTTCAGCCAACGGTTTAGCCACACCTATTCATGCTGAAGTGCTTTAGCCCAGACTTCTTTTTGAATGAGGCACAGTACAGAGCAGTTAATCATTTACATATGTCAGTCATCAAGGCACAGCAACAACAAGCCTGTTAAATTCTGTGGGATAAAGAGAGTCTGTAAAATGGCCCTGTAAAAATGGATTACAACATAAACCTACACGTATAAGTGGACCTCAGGGAGGAAAATGTAATATATAGGGTCTTCCAGAAAAGTAATCTCCTGTGAGTATTTTTGCTAAATTGCGTGAAATTAGGTTTTCATGTTATCTGTATTTTGCTTCATGTTATTCGTTTAAGTGGAGCTTCAGTGTGCAGTGTGCCCTGAGGAAACTCTCAGTAGATACATCTGAGAATTTTCTCTGTGTTTGAGTTAGCTCTCTACTGCAGCACTGGAAGTTATGTGAGCTTAAATTAGATGCTACTGTACACCATTTAGGTTTAGAGGCTTCTTTTTAACAGACCATATTAAATGTCTCAGCCTTAATCAGATTCTCTAATGGATACATTTTACTCTTTTACATGATCGTATTACCAGACAACTAACCTCTGCTGATCTTTATCAGTTGCTGTAAATCCTCAGAGCATCATATGTCCTTACTTTTCTTGTTCGTGCCACTTGAGGCTTTATGCAGTTGAGTGTTTTGCCTTGTTAAGCACAGATTCTCTGAGACCCTAATGCTCTCTGTCTCCCTCAAGTGCTGAGTGCCAAGACATTCAGCATGCATGAATATATTGGTCCATCAGAGATTAGCTGATGAGTAGTTAAAGGAAATGTGGACAGTAGGCAATAATCTTTTTACTAGGCTATTCTTAACTTCCCATGCACTCTCCATCATATGGCTGTTGCCTGTAGTCCTTGCTGCAAAGGATAAATCAAACAGCAATGACTTAAGAATAAAAGCTTCCACTTTTTAAAATTCGGAATAGAAACTATACACTTTATACAAACTATACACTTTATACTATACAACTATACAAACAGTCTAAAGTGCCAATCTGACACCCCAGCCTCAGAAAACTTGCCATACTATGTAGCACAAAAATCTGTCTGTCGTTCTTGTACAAGTGAACATTTTTCTCTGTTCACTTCCATGGAATTCAAATCCTTTCTCATGTAAAAGAATTTTCATGTATGTCCATGCTTAGAAGATGCCATTACATTTATTTAGCAGCCTGGATTGATTTTTGTCTACGCTTTCACATCGGTCTCCCCCATTCCTCCATTCGATCCTTTGAGGGGCCATGTCTTGTCCCTGAAGAAACCCAACCTCTGTGCTCTTCATGCCCTCCAAGAATGCGCAAACGGAAAGCACATTGTCAGCAAGGAAACAGGCATCTCTTGTTTCTGACTGCCCCCCCTCCATTTCACGGGACGTGTCAAAAAAGTAAGAACTCGTTTGGCTTCATCCACTCCCTGTCCCATTACACTGTACACAAAGATCTCAGCAAAGGCAGCTGGCTTTGTTCCTCCGGTCAGCTTTGTTTGAATGTTGAAGTGATGGGCAACCCCGAAGAGAACGAGCAGCCTCGGCCGTCGGACATCACTGTTTTCGGAGCCAACTGCACACTTCATGGCCTCAGCCACATTTTCCTGCCTGGAGGAGTCACCCTCCGCCGCCTCCTCTGGGCATCTGCCTTCATCAGCTCGCTCTCCATTTTCCTGTACCAGGTGGCCGGAGCAGTGATGGAGTATTACCGCTACCCCCATGTCACCATCCTGGACGAGATGGACAGCCCGGTCATGTACTTTCCAGCCATAACACTCTGCAATTACAACAGCTTCCGCCGTTCCAAGATGCAGCGGAATGACCTGTTTTGGATGGCTGGGCTGCTTGGTGTGGAACAGAGTGACTTTGATGACTTCATGGCTGCTCTAGGACAGCCTGTGGATGACAGCAAGTTCTTCCCAAGTAAGACATTCAACATGCTGGAATTTGTTCAGAGGACAAGTCACAGTATTGAAGAAATGCTCCTGGACTGCAAGTACCGAGGCAAGGATTGTGGACCAGAGAACTTCACTACAGTAAGTAATGGCTCAGGCACTGTCATAGTGACAAATGGATGCATCTATAAAATGTTCAAGTTATTCAGAGCTGCGCTATGGGCTAATCATTTGTTGATTACTACCATCTGTTTCTTGGCTTCAAGGCAATGAGATCATGAAGTTAAAGGATGGTTGTATTCAGTTTGACCTGAAGAACAATACAACATTGCTATTCTATGTTCTTACCATATATGGTTGAGGACAGGTAACATTGAATTTAACCCTTCCCCAACAGTGAAAGAGTATAAATGACAAAATCTGAAAACACCAATACTGAGAGATTAAGACTTTTCAGTGTTGATTTCTGACGTTTCAGAGGCTGTTTTGCCTTTTTAAAATCATCTCTTTAAACATCTACCAATGTCATGGGAAGCAACAATGAGCTCTCTGATGCCATGTTTGCATATACTAAACAGGGTTTCCTGCTTTGACCATAGCATCCCCATTAAAATGACAAACACTTTAGTATATCAAATAACACAAAACAGAGGAGATTCGTTGTGAGCCAACAGATAACTCTGGAGATAAAAAAAGGTTAAATTAAAATTAAATAAAAAATGCATGTTGAATTCATCCCGCTTTGGTTTTAAAACCAACGATAAGTAATTACGCTTCAGATATTTGTGCTTAACTTCATTCATGACAGAAAATGGTAGATACCTGCACAGACAAATCTCAGCAGCAGAAACAGGAAAGCATGTAATAGTAGATGATATAAAAAGTGCAGTGTTGACCCCGATATCCTTTACTAGCATGACAATAAATTCTAATCATAAAGGTTTTATATTGCATCTAAAAGAGATTGAACATCATCTTGCAGCAGAAAAAAATTCACCTTCTGTGCAGTGGAAGGATTGCTATTCAATAAAATGGACCACTGATTTGAGTAATGGAAGTTGAGACTTTGTCACTGTTGGTAGAATTTTCTCCTTGATGATGATCTAGGACTAACTCCCCCTTCTCAAACCTGATTTTATAAAAAATAACACACATTTTTTTATTTTTCCTAACCATTTAAGCAAAGTTACTATCTTTTACATTGTGTCAAAAAATTAATGTTTTAAACAAATAGAAATCGTGCAGAATTACTATATTATTATAAATACTATAAATAAACCTCATTACACCTAATTGCATGAAAAGAAAAGAATGCTTGCCCTCTCCATTAAAGGTACCGTTGCAGAGATAACCATTTTTTTTGTTGTTGTTGTGGGGTTTTTTTTTTAAGGTGTAGTCCATGTCCTGTATCAGTCCTAATATACCTAGTATTGTTTCAGAAGATTCTATAGTGTGAGGCAACATTTTTGTTGAAAGCCACAGTCTACCTATACATTTGCAGTTTGCATCACCTTGTGAAATGGAAGTGACAGAGACTGGTCTGGAAGATTGGTGACTAAAAAAATCCTGACATCATTACATCATTACATCAGATAATTATATACCCGTGGGAGTATAGTGCTGCACACTTGAGTTGTACCAAATAAATGTAGATAATTAGCGTGGGTGGTGACAGTGGGCTGACTTGTGTGCAACTGTGGTAGCAAGCGGAAAAACTCACCTACCATAAACAGTCAGAATACAAAAGTGGACATAATTATATCAGATAACCACATACTTGCCACAGCATGGTGGTGTGGTTGTCTGTGATGAAGCTAACATTGCAGTTAGGAAGCTGGTTAATTTAATAAAACTCACCTAATAACTCACGGCTGACTGCCTATCATGCATTGTCTCTTTCATGTATTCTTTTATAGAAAATGGGAAGACATGGTAAGCATTTAGACCGTGCTTAAATTAATGTTTCCTCCATTAAATTCTACACGAAGGGCTGACCTTCAGAGTTCAACACAGCCAGAGCTGTAGCGGTACTTGTCTAAGATGCACAATTGCATGTCAGAGTTCACCAAAAGGTAAATACAGTGCAAAATTTTGCTGTCATAACTTATTTGCACTGAAAGTCTTATAGGCACTACATTGCTGATTGAAATGATTGCAGTTTTGCACGCAGCTGTATTGTCCACTAATGGAAAGCCTGCATTAATAGCAGGTTAATACGAGCTGCTCAGGTGGTACATTTCTCCTATGCACCTTGCATTTGGAATTGGAAAAATACTGATCTACCCATATCAGTGCACCCATGTTTTAATTTTTTTTTTTTAGATTCTGTAGATAAAGTACTCATCAGGAAATAATCAGCCCATTTAAACACACCAATAAAGTGTATCCTTTTTATTTTTCCTTAATCCTTTTTATGTGATTGATGTGGTTTGCATTAAAGATGATGCTCTAGTTAGATGTAGCAGATGTTACTCACCTGGAGCAGATGCTGAGAACTCTCTGCAGTACTGAACCTCTTACAGTGCAGCTTGTTAGCAGATAGCCCCACACTCTGCCTCAAATGCCAGCTAAAGGTCCAATTAACACAGTTGATAAGTTCAAATGAGGTTTCTGTAGTGGATATGTCACGGTTTTTACATATATCCACTGACAGGAACTGTGACAGGTCAGTATATACGAATATGTTACTATGTTTAAGCTTTGGACTGAAAGCTGCTTTTGAAGTGTCACTGTGTAAAACCTGATTCTGTCCCAGTGTGTAATCTTTCATTCCTTTTTGGAGGTGCTGGACAAGGTATGACATATATCAAAGGGAAATGTACTTTATTCATGACCAGTTTTTTTTTTTTATCCACAGTCCAGCTTGAGTCTATATTCTATATTCATTCTACTTACTTAATGTTCCTTTATAAATAGAAAGGGCCTTTTTGGAATAATCTAGTCCCCTGAATTAGTGGTTAGTAAACTTTGTCATGCCCTTGCTGTGACCAGGTTTTGGGTTACAGCTGAGTATCAGCAATCGGAGCCGCTCATTCTGCCCTAAGCAGGGAGAGATTAAAAATGTATGAATCCTTTCATCGGGTGCAAATGTTGCCTAAGGCACCAGGGTCTTTCTTGCAGTGTGTTGGATCATTAAGATAAAAATGTAACCATTGATCGAGGGGGGGTTATGCCAAAGACAGATGATGTGTGTCATGATATAGATTTATTTATTTATTTCTCAGACATTTGTCCAGCTCTGGGTACATTGATTTACATTAAAAGTAAAGTATGCTTTTTCCTTCTTCTGTAAAGTTTTGGAAATATGAGGTTTTGGGCCAAGAGCAGTGACGATTAAAAGAAATACCTGGCAAGAGCACTATCACTGGATGCCATGATAAGCTATGTTATGGATGATTAGACTATTATAAACCAGTTTACTTTGCTCTGAATCAAAAACTTGACACATTGTTGTAATCACAGAACCTTTTTTATGCTAGTTTGATGTCCTTTATTTTATGATGTACTTGTTTGTACTATGAGCTGTTTCACTGTGTTTAATTATTTATCTTATTTTGAGTGAAAAATATTAAAGGTTAAATCAAGTTATTCAGTTTCAAGTCATTAGTGGTTATGCAGAGCTGAATTTGTTTAAGGATACAGTTTCTGAGCAAAACAAAATGTACACTGGCTGCTACACAGAACTTCTAATCACTATGTTGCTTTTTGTGACACCTCAAACTGACTGCTTGACTGTACTAAATATCAGAAAGAAGTATACAGTGTTCTTTTTAACCATACTTAACAGCATGTTACAGTGGTAGTTTTCATTTAGTTTAAAGCCGGCTTTAGAGTCAGAAGTGACTTATTTATCCATCCATGCAAACGTGAGGCATTTCCCATTCTGGAAGTTTATGCACAGCTGTTAAGGTATTTCTGGGAATAGATTTTATTTTGAGATAGCGAGGGGGGCCTGGGTTCAATTCCCCGGCCGGGTGACCGGGTCCTCTCTGTGTGGAGTTTGCATGTTCTCCCTGTGTCTGCGTGGGCTTCCTCTGGGTTCTCCGGTTTTCTCCCACAGTCCAAAGACATGCAGTCAGGCCAATTGGACATGCTAAATTGCCCCTAGGTGTGAGTGGCTGTCTGTGTCTGTCTGCCCTGCGATGGACTGGCGACCTGTCCAGGGTGTATCCTGCCTTCCGCCCGATGACTGCTGGGATAGGCTCCAGCACCCCCCCGCGACCCTGATGGAGAAGCGGCTTGGGAATGGATGGATATTATTGTTGCTCAGGATAGGATGTTAAAAATATTATACTTCATGTTACTTGGATTGGATAAATCAAAGCTTGTGGGGGAGCTGGTGTCAGATTTGATTTGAATCCAAATGCATTCTAGACTTGCCAGTATTCTTCCATGAATTATGATCTGCTATTTACACAACAAGCAAATATTACAGTCTGCCTACTTGTTTCCTTATTTATTTAGTTAGCTAGTTAAAAGGATTGTTGTTTTTACTGATACTTGGATGCAAATGTAATCAGTTATAGTGCTTGTCAATTTGCATGTAACTCTGAAAAAATGCACCCTGTTCATTCCTTTGACAAAAAAACATTCTACCAATCCCTTCTTTAATGGAATTCAAGGAGATGAAGTGAATGCCTCCGTTAGTCCAGCATTCCTCGGTCTGTAGCTGCTTGCACTAATGAGCTTGTTTTTGCCAGTCTGATAACAGCATCACTCAGCACGGTGAAGGGAAGGGGCTTATGTCCCACACACCGATTAGAGCTGGTGTTGGATCAAAAGCCATTTGAATTGAAATTCACCTGCCGTTCTTAGGTATTGCTAGAATTATCCTCTTCTGTGGAGCTGCATTATTCAGCCTATGTTGCAACAGTCACATTATACAGCCAATAATATAGGAAAAATATACCTTATGAGTCAATGATTATGACTTTACCCTGGCATATTGATGGGTCAACAATTATAAAATGTAGATTATTTTTCTTTTATTTTTTTCACTATTTGTCTGTACAGTTAATTTAGACAAACCTAATTGTATTGTGCCCTGATTGGGCTTATTTAAGTCAGTCCCATCCGGTATGTTTGATTGTCTATCCATAAACTTGCCTTTAGACAAAAGCAGCAGGCTGAAGTAAGCATGAATACATTACAGAAATTCACTTTGTTTTGATTTAAAATAATCTGTAAATCAGTTCTTGTGTCATGTATGCCTGTAATGTGGCATAAAGTAAATGTTGAACGCCATGTTTGAGCACCAGATGCATTGTCCTAAAGTTTTCATTTGTTTTGTATTTGAATGAGGCAGTAATGCGATTCCACCCTCTGTGATCTCCTAATCAACCTTACAATTGAATCCCAGACACAGCGCTGTGTCTGGGATAAGATTAACCTAAGGCAAGGGGTTATTTCAGAGAGCAAAGCTATGCCCTTTATCTCTCTGAGATTTATTGATGTGAGACTTTGAGGTTGACGCGGAGTCGACTCAGTTCCGTACTTCACTTTATCTCACACCAGATAATTCACATCTGGTGACATTTGACATGAGGAGAAGGATGTCCACCAGTAAACGAAACAGCAACTGCTTCTGATTTTAATAGAGTTTACCATTTTAATTAAACTAAGGGTAATAATGTGTTTCACACTCCTCATTGAACTCCTCAAAGCCTCTCTGGAGTTCATGATTACACTCCATGTCACCTTTTTTAGTTGATTCGTGGCCAAATCATTAATCAGATTATTCTGATCCATTTATCTTTGGGCTTGTGTCCTCTTGGGAGTTCATAATGGGCTTTGCTAAACTTGTAGCAAAATTTGATGCATTAATCAGAGCTCAGCAATTGATCATATCAGATCAAAACTATGGCACTTGGCATGTGTTACTGATTTGAACCAGAAATGCTTAGGGACATAAACCTGGCCTGATAATTGCCGAATGTTTGCTTGAACAACTACTGTCGCTCTCCCAGCAGTTAGGATCAGGGTGACCTTGCGTCTAGCATTACATTCGTCCCTGCCAAAATGATGTTTCTCCTAATGCTTATTCTGATCTGTATTGAGTCTCCTCTAAGCTGTCTGCAACTTCTCCAGCAAGGCCCTGTGATTGGGTTACGGCTTCTGGGTAAACTGAGATTTCCTAGAAAAATGGATCACAGCTGCATTTTATATCATAAAGCTCAGCCACATACTGTATCTGATTTCTAGAGTTTTTATGGTGTTTCTGATTAATGTATCTGCATGATGCACAATCAAGGGAGAGATATAGCAATCAAGCTTTTTGAAATAATTGTTAATGAACAATGTAGTTGCATTAAACAGTCTGCCTGCTCAAACTTTGGGAAAGGCTCTGATGAAGACTGGGCAGTTTGGCAAAAATATAACACAATGATGGTTCAAGATTTTCATGTTACATAATATGCATCATGATGATTGGTGTGTCTTAGGTTTGTGAACCACCTAGAATGGACAATGCAGACCACCAAAGCAGTAGTGCCACATTAAAAAAAAGGATATTAAAAAATAAAAATGTATTTAAGCCTTTCTTTATACAAAATGGCAACTCTTTTCAGATCACAATTAATGGAAGAATACTGGCAAGTCTAGAATGCATTTGGATTCAAATCAAATCTGACACCAGCTCCTCCTTACATGGCCAGGGTGCACTGGTGGGCCCAAGGTTTTATTGTACAGTTCTATAACCTAAGAATAGCTCAACCCGTTTGCACTGATGTCCCTGCATTTCAAGGGGTTAAATCACTTTATTAATGCCTGATTCAGTTCATCAGGTAATTATCAAGCCCTTTATTGTTGGATCAAGTGTTTTGGGGCAGGGAATACGTGAAACCACATGCTTGTACAGGCTTGCCTATTATATTCATAATGTGTTATTTGTACTTACTGATGTGGGCTGACATCCAATTAGCTACTTGTTACTCAAAAACTTATTATAAATGACTAATTCACTTAAACTATAATGAGTCTACTTAACGTATTATTTCCTAGAAAATGTAATTTCATTACTCATTACAGTTATTCTCTAAAACCCAGGCAAATTTGTGCCAACTTGTATGAAGGGTGTACATGGGAATACCCAATGGTCCTCTTCTCGCTGCATTTGAAAAAGCAACAGCCACTTATTCTTGATTAAAATATGAACATCTAGAAAATCTGGCAACTACCCACTATAAACAGATAAGATAAAATGTTACAATAAAATATAATGTTTACAGAGGAGTTTCTGAATAAAACATTAAAGCAAGTAATGAAATTCTTATTAAGTCAGTAACTAATTTGATTACAGGAATTTAGTGTAATGTGTACAGTACTTCAAATGAGACAATCCTTGTGTTTAGAAAGAGAATTCAAATTAAATGGACTCATTTAATTTTAAACAGCTTGCTAAATAATATTAACTACTAAAAGTTACATAATACTTCATGGCTTCCCTGCTAAATCCTAGGGCATCTCTGCTATAATAACAGAAATCATGGCATTTTTTGTAAAGCATGTGAACGTAGCTTTTGAATTTTCTTTAGCAGGTGACTCAGAGGGGACTCAAAGTGATACACAAGTCACTTTGGTGACACTATATTTAGATGGGCCCCAATAGATGATCTACAGATACTTTTATTATTAATAACTATTTGGAGATATTTAGTTGATTATTAAAAACATTTAGGTTATGTTTTAGGCTAGGAGTAGGTGTAGGTTTTGCCTTGAGGTTAAGGTTAGGGTTAGGTTTAGGCTTAGGGACAGATGTAATAATACCTTTAAAAAAAGTTTATTACCCAAAGATTTTGAATTACCCTAGCCAGGGTGTATCCTGCCTTCCGCCCAATGACCGCTGGGACAGGCTCCAGCACCCCCCCCCCCCCACCCCCACCCCCCCGTGACCCTGTGTGTGATTTTGAATTAGTGTTTTTAAAACAAATTTCATTTTGTTTTTTTCTTCAAAGATGTTTGTGTTGATCTGCTGATGCTCAGACTGTTTGAACATATAAGCTGACCAAAAGAGAGAGACAACAGTTTTCATTTATATTTCTCATTTTCATTATTATTCAGATTATTTATTACTATTAGTTTTGAGGCTTTTTTGTAGACCTGTTTAATTTTATGCTTTATTTGGGCCAAATTTTCAGCTTAAAACCAAAAGAGCCACTTTTGGATGAAAATTTTCATGGGTTGACATTTCAGAAAATTCCTAGTTTTTGAATCACTGTAACACATGACGTAGTACCATGTTATCCACAACACTGATTGTGCAGTTTATGCTGTTGCTGTACATTAATTGTTGTTGTTGACAGGATCTCTGTAATTTGTTAATCTGTTTTTATTAATCTATATAATAATGCAGTTCAGTGTTCAGATATGCTAAAATGCCCAAAGTATACTCAGAAAAGCATACTGTGATGTAAAGGATCACAATAATTATAACATATTGTCATATTGGCCACTCCTAGCTCTGATGTCTATGATATAGAAGGACCATGTGAGCTCATGACAGTAAATATCAGGGCTCAGCTGTGAGCCTTTTCTTTGGTCAGATTAAGGCATGATTTTGATCAATAACCATTTCTCAGATCCAGTCACATTGCACATTTGTCATGATGTCTTTTTTTGCAGCACTGAGAAACAAGGCAGCTCCAAACCTCCCTAGACACACACAACCCTGAGCAGAGACCTCCTTCTGGCATTGCACCACCTGCCTCTCTCCCCCTGAAGACACACTGCACCAATTAACTACTCTATTAACAAGCCTAATCTGAATGTGGAATTCCATTCTCCATTCATTTAACTAAGATAAGGACAACGCAGGCACCATATCGTTAAAGCACTTTGGGCCTGCTGAAGCATACTGCTTCCGAATGGCTGGAGCTGGTGGCAGGGGGTTTAAGGGACGAGTGTAAACGGTGCCTCTCTCAGAGTGTTGTCTGCAGGCTACGTGCCGTCTCACTGAGTGACAGAGCGGTTCTGGTTCTTCTGATAGGTTTCACTCGGCGCTCAGGGAGGGGAGAACAAGGGCTTTGGCGGTGGGGGGAAAAACAGCATCTGTTATTTACTGATACAGACGGAATGTTCTCTCTGCAGAGACAGTGTCAGGGGAATTCAGGAGCAGCCAGGCGGCGATGTAAACCGTTTGATGAGAGCTGCTCGCTTCTGCTGACTCCAGCCTCCTCAAACCAGCAGAAACGTTTGGGCTAAAGGTGTGAGCTCTCTGGCCCATCAAACAGCTCAAACAACACAACTGTCACACAGCTCTCTCATTATCCCAAAGCTAAAAAAATGTTATATATAAAGTGATATCCAGGAGGAAGGAAGGAATTTTAAGGTGAATGTGCCATGCAAGTTGCCCTACTGTGGTTTGTACAAAAATTCTGCTTCTCTTTATGGATAAAACGTAGCTGTGTTTTTTGATGGGGTTTTTTGTTTGTTTGTTTGTTTTTGTTTTTGTTTTTTTAAGATGCTTTAGATAGAATGGCTATGTTTTGCTTAACCATTTTATGTGAAGCTGACCACAAGAGGTCACTATTAGCAAGAGGAAGAGGAACACTACCTCTGAATAAATGATGCAAGACTTGCTGCGTCAGAAATATCAAGATATCACCTCTCTTAAAACCAAACAAAATGCTTGTCTCTTAATATTTTTTGTCGATTGTGGACGCAGCATGTTGAAAATGACCAAGCCTCCTCCTAAAGATCTACCTTCCTGCAGGTTTCACTTCCCAAATACCCAAATGTAATACACAGAATGACAGAGAGAAATAATTAAATGTTCAATTAACGTTAACCTAAAATGCAAGAACGTGGATGTGTAAGCGCATAGTTGTTGACTGATGTAAACAGATGCTTGTGCTTATGCTTGACCACAGAGAGCAAATTCTCCAACCAAGATTGTTTTTTGGTCTGGTTTCTGAGGTTGCTGGACAGGAGACAGCTGCATTTACTCTTTAACTGATGCCTCTTAATTCTGTGAAGTAATGTTAAAACAGAAATACTGTCGTCCTGCTGAAGTTGCAATGTTATTGTTTTTCTTTTGCAAATACTCTTTGCTAAATGGATTCAGGATTAGCTTAGAAACATTTGTGCCTAGAGAATAAAATAAGACAAAAAACATTTTGGCCACTCTTGCCATATTTAAGTGGCAACATGCTGTAATGCATCTCACTTTTCTTTTGTAGGATTTTGTGTTTGAGTTGGATTTAGCCATGCAACCCCAATCCATCTTTGGATTGTTTTTTCAGGCTTCCGTCATCCATTTAAATCAAAGTAATATTTGTCAGAACCGTTCATTTCTAAAGTGAAATGTTAAAGCAACTCGTCTGAAGAATCATCATTGCTCCAAAATACAGGGTGATTCAAAAAGATTAATTTTAAAATGAACTTTAAATCTTTACAGAACAATAGAGTAAATTGTAAATGATTTAAGTGAGCATAAAGTTTATTATATCATTTTACAAGTGCTCAGTATGACCTCCTCCAGCTGTACAGACAACATCAATGCGATGTCATATTCATCCCATGCTTGATTGAGCATGTCAGGTGTCACTGTACTCACTGCTGTTTCAATTTGGTTTTGCATATCATCCAGTTTTGTAGAAGCAATGAATGAACTGAACTTTTGGAGATTTACTGCTTATGAAAATTATGTTGCACAGTTATGACGGATTCTCTCTTATTGAAGTGGAGAACCTAATATTCTTTCTGCTCAGGGGTCGCCATCTCCTCACAGACTGAAGGGACCCATCTTCTGGTGATAGTCAGAAACTTTATGACCCCCTCTTTCATTTGATGTGTGATTGGTTCCTAGGCACCTGACGGTTGTAAAAATATGGCACCTTAAAATCAGATGAATCTTTTTGAATCACACTGTATGTACAAGCATCGTAGAAGGTGGTGTTATACATGTAGTCTCACTTGGAAATATATTTATAAGTTGTAATTTGTGCCTTTCATTTTGCTCTGATTCTCCTGAAATTGAGAGGTTTTCTCAGTATTCTGTTTTGTGCAGTATTTATTCATTATTCAGTTAACATACAATGTCTCTCAAAACCATCACAGCCCAGTTGTATTAAACTAGAGCAAGCATAACTTTGAAAACATTCTCTATCAGTGAGCAGGAGCTTAATTTGAAGCAAAGCTCTAAACAGTCTGACAAAGGCATCTTATACAAGCAGTTGGTTAATTAGCTGTGTGGATAGGGGTAATGGTCAAGCTTTCTCTGTGCCTTTGGCCACATCTGAGACTCATAGTAATAACATAATTCACAGGCGGTTTTCATATCGATCTAGACAGTAATTAATTGGCTGTAAGACAAGGGACCTTTCTGGCTTTAGGTCTTTGAGGCTTTAAAATGGCTTTCAACTGCAGGAAGTGCAGTTTGAGAGAAAGATCATCAAACAAACCTCATATATACCCTCATGTTATGTAGAACAGTGAGCTTGTTTATAATTTCCATTAATATGTGTTTCATGTCCGGACTGGATCTGGATATCTTGAATTCCCCCGCGTTGAGTTTCCTTGTTTGTCTTCTAATGTGGTAGTCAGCACTCAGCAGACACATTTTGGATTATGTTATTGTGTGCAGATACTGAAAACACAATTGCATTTTTGTTAGATGTGGAGTAGGTCGTCTCTGACTACCTCAGAATGTAGTTTAAGTGATCTGTTCATGATCTCCTTGGGTTTTTAATCTAAGTCAAGTTTCTGACGTGATTGCTCTGTGCTGTTTTAGGCATGTTTACTGATACAGCTCCATTTGTTACAACCATTTGAGGTCACTCACGTGCATTACTAAGGTTGTCTTCTGTTGAAAATCACCAGAGACTAATTAGTCTAGTTAACTAATGAAAAATGCACTATGCTTGTGTAAGTAGAAAGATGGATTTCTCTGTGTGCTTACTCCTGTCTGAAGTAGTATGACTACAGAGAAGGTGATCCATTTCTTATAGCTTTCGAAGACTTATATCTGGGGGGATCATATTTCCTCACTGCTTCATCCTCTCAGAGTCAACTTTTCTGAGAAGGGCATTTTTACAACACAGAACTGGAGCAGAATCCAAATCATCCAATGGTATATTTTGCTAACTGCACATTGTAAAATCTTAGATATTGGCACATCAATCTATGTCTATTTAATCTTTTTTTGTGTGTTCTTTTTGTTTATACTGAACAATTTTTGGTGGCTGATTTTGCTACGTCCCTGTTTCAAAGGGGGACTTTTCAAATGTTCTGCTTAATTCAGTGATTGAGAAATGAACAAGTCATTCAGAATGGTTAGATGTGAAATGATTAATTGTAGAGAAACTTACTGACCCAGATTTTCTTTACAGTGGTGGTGATAGGAACCAGGGGTCAGGACGTCCAGTAAAGCACATATAGTCACTTCCAAAACCACCAGTAAAACAACAAGCAACAGTTTTCATTTGTAATGTGTGATATGTAGGATAATAAGATAAGAACTTAAAAATAAGTTTTCTCTGGGGAATCTTTTGCTTCAGAATACCCTACATGTATCTTTCTTCCATTAATTGAGTCAAAAACAAAGTTCTGGTCAAATATGTCTCATCAAGCAGCATATTCATGACCATTTCATGTAATAACATTTTCTGATGTAGATTTAAGAGGCAGTTTGGCCGTCTGGTTCCTATCATCACTACTGTAAGCAATTATGAACTTTCTCTAGAACGGAGCATTTCACATCAAACTGCTCTGAATGACACTGTTTACATCTTAACCATTTTGTTATGCAGAAATGTTGCAAAATTGGTGGAATTCACACTTTTTCCCTCTTTAAGGCCTTTAAAAGATGCAACACATCTCCCCCATCTCAAAATGCTAGCGTTGGGATACCATGTTTGCATAACGACTGTATGTTCTTTTCTGCATGTGTTGCTCTGCTAGCATTACCTTATGGTCAATCATTTAAAAAGATGCACTAGAAAGCCGTACTAGACGTATTAGGAGAGGTGTGTAATAGCCTATGCTCTCCACAAATTGGTGGTCTAGTCATGTAGTGGGAGTTACAGGGCTATTACAGCAGCAAGTGGAGACATTGCTGGTAACTTTTATGTAATTTCAGTTAATAGACTGTATTGACATTCAGCTCTCCAAGTAGCTGCATTGAAATAGAATTGACCCCAACAGATGACATTATTGAGGGATTGGCAAGCAAGAGAATTGTCTAAATCAAGCAACTGTCAGGCCCTCATGAGGCCATAAGTGCTGTTAAACTAGAACTGAACTCTGTGTGTGTGTGTGTGTGTGTGTGTGTGTGTGTGTGTGTGTGTGTGTGTGTGTGTGTGTGTGTGTGGCAGGCATGGCAGGAGGTTAAGGGGAATGTGTAACAACACCCATTCTTTTGTGTGTGTAAGTTTTGATAGCTGATCAGTTACTTTGAAACTAGTTGAATTGAATTTTAGAATGGAACTGGCAGCAGCAATCGTTTCAGCACTAGATGGTGCTGATCAATTTTCCACAAGGCAAAAAGTCAATTGCATTTAGCCTGTGGTAAGGCTCACTGAATTAAGATTAGAAATCTAGCCATGAGAAATTGTAGTTTCAGAGCTAGAGGCTGGGCCAATTCATACATTATATCACATATGAGATCGTACAGTAGCCTCTTGCACTCTATCATGAATTCTCCACGTCCTATAATAAAGCTTTTTACATTAAATATATATCATGCCATGCTTTTGACACAGAGCATATGCCACTGAAGTTTTTCATTTTTCAAGTGTTGTCAGCTTTTCTTTTTTTTTTTAATAAACTATAGGATTACAGCTTTAGGACAGAAATCAGTAATTGGGGCTAAATCCTGTCACTTTGAAGGGGCTTAAAGATGTCTGTAAACAGAGATGTGTGCTTGGGGTTTAAAGATATCTGATGTTTACAGACATTTGTCAATTTGTCCGCACCATGACTCTATACAACAAAAACGTATGTATTCATTGCATTGCGGAGGTGTCATTAAGCAGTGTCAGTAGGAGGTTTGTATAGATTCATTACTGTAGATGGTATGGTCAGATCAAAAAATCCAGAGGAAGAGGAGTGCTCCTTAAAGCAATCTGTGATCAGACCAATTTACTACTCTGCTTTAATAGAAATCAGTTGAAGTGTAAAAAAACAGAACTGATGCAGGCTGCAGTGGTAACTCCTGGAATTAATAACCATTTTATAGTTTGTTTCTCCTGCAACATTTTTTTTTTCAGAATGATATGATCAAATAATTTGTGTATATGTATAAAGAAGGTACAAAAAAAGAATGGGACTGTATTCAAGGAAAGACACCTTTTATAAACAAAAAATCCAATATTTATACACTGTAAAATACTGAAAAAAAGGATCACAGAAATATGTCATTCTGATATGAAGTATCAGCCTGGGATATAGTGTAGGCATCTGAAAGATACTGCTTGGGTGACAGCAGGGAAAGTGCAACAGTGGCAATGTATGGCAGCCCACACAAGAGAATATTATTCAAAACCATCTGTTCTGCATTTTAGTGACTTAATTTAGGCTGGTAGATCCTGTAGACAATGACTACTATATGTATTTTATAAATACAGTAAATCATGGTTCTCTAAGTGCATTTTCCACTGCTTAAAGTACTTGAATCTTTGGCAGCAGAAAACTTCATCCAGTACTGAAGGTTCAAGTTTTATTGGTACCAGCAAAACCTAACAGTACTCAAAAGGGTTCTCTGTCTTTGGCAACACTTATAGCTGACGCAGACAAAAATGTAGCAAATTCTTTACTATTTCAGGTGAAGATAAATCACCAAGCACTTATTACATCACCCACAAATGCACCAAAATGTAAACAAGTTTATGTTTCTTGAATATGTCTCATAGCATTCTAGTTTGTCGCTGAGGCTGTCACCTCAGCAAAGTCTTTATAAAGTAATACTTTTAGAATTATTTCGCTATGAAGAGTAGGCTGGTTTTGACTTGTATTTTTACCCTCAACACAGAAAAACTGAAGCTATACTTGACTCTACACGTGATTCTGTGTAAATGTTGACATTTTTATGTGAGTGCAGGACATTATAACATTTTGAATTGTCATGTTGTTGATGATGTTGAATTTATTTTTGTTATTATTACTATCATCATCATTACTGCTATACAGATAACCATAACTAGTAACCAAAGTTAGTCCTTTAGTCTTTTGTCACTAGAGAGGCATAAAGTGACCAAAAAGACAATTAAATTGTTAACTGTTTTATTTTTGAGGTAAATGGGGTACTAACAAGGCTCTCAAGTAGAACATGAAGTTCTGTTGGTTCCCATTTTTGTCCATTCTTGAAGTGGACAAATTGGCTCTGTTAAAAGGATAGACCAAACAATCAAGTAAAGATCATTGTGCAGTAGACCAAGATGATTGATGTTTGATCTTGTTGTTTTTTTGTTAGGTTTTTTTATATATATTTTTGAAAAAGAAACTAAAGGATATGAGGTTATAGTGTACAACTAATAATTTTATTTCTTTGTATGCTTCACAGCTTAGGAAACATGGACACATTAGGCCATTATAGTCCCAAGGACCTTTTTACCATGAAGCTTTTGCTCACCTTTTTGTTTATGGGTGATGAATTTCTAGACTCTCACATAGTCTTTGAATTAGTTGTGTATATAAACACACGTACTACATTTGCCATGGGTTGATAACAGGTGGATTTATGTTGGGTTTTTTCTTGGAAGGATGTTGCTATTTCTTCTTGGGTTCAGATGAAACATCAAAACAGTTGAATTTCTCAAGTTGGCATTGAAAGAAGAAGCCAAAAATGTGGATCTTTATGCCTGCTGCAAATCCATCGGCAGAAAAATCTGAGAGGGAGGGAGGGGTTGAGCTACCTCACACAAAAGGAAAGCAACAAGAATCTGCAGCCACATACAGTCTCTCTCCAGGAGCAAGCAGGTGGGGAGGAATTAAAGTAAGGATTCTCCGATTACTTCAGAAAACAAAGACACACAGATGTTGATTGCAGCCGACAGATTGCCTCTGGAACCTTAGGATTGCTAGAGATACTATGGACCACCACACATGAGTACATCTATCTATCTTAAGAGTGTTGTCGGACCTTGAGCTTGGTAATGTACAGACTGTTTTGTTCCTTTTCTATTATTAGAAAGTGCCTTAATAAAAAGCCTTTGAGAAAGTCTTCATGTTATTAAGCTGTGCCATTCTGTCAGTGGAGCAGATTTTTTTTTGTTTTGAGTTTGTTTTTTATTTTAATATCTGTCTCTCAGCTTTTCCTCTTCTTGGAGAAGGGTTGTTGTGCGTTTGATTGCTTGATTTTTATTTATTTTTTTAATCACTCGCAAACCCCTATTCCACCAAACCACAAGCAATTATTCAAAGTGATGGATGCTATATTTTGAAAATTTTGAGTGCATGCAAGGGATCTCCAACTATGGTGACACTACCATCAGTTGAAGAACCCATAAACCATGGGTCTAAAGCTCTGCATACCAACTCTGAGAGAAGATGCAGTGTAGCTGAAACCTATAACACCAAGAATATCACTTTGGCGTTTGTGCTTCGAACCAAGGTACATGGGCTGAAGTATGTTTTTGCCCCAGATAAATCGAGAGCTCGTCGCTTGTTCTGGCTTTTGGCCATTTTCATATGCTTGGGGCTTCTGTTCACGTGGTCATGGAACCGTGTGCTTTATCTTCTCTCCTACCCTGTCGTGACAAAAATCTACATGGTTTGGGCACACAACATGACATTTCCAGCCATCACACTGTGCAACCAGAATCTCTTTCGCGTGTCCAGCCTCACTAAAGCAGACCTCTACTACAGTGGCTACTGGATGGACATCATGCACCTTAACCACTCGGTGAACAAGCAGAGTGTGGCTATGCTTAAGCACAGTCGCCACAGGGAGAGGATGATGCAGCTGCTGGACTTTTCTGACTACAACCTGCCTGCCCACTATGAGCCGAACACCACAGAGATGATCAGCAGACTGGGCCACCAGTTGGAGGACATGCTTCTGGAGTGTAGGTTCAGAGGGGAAAACTGCACTTACAAGAACTTCACTACAGTACGTACATTTATGTGTATGTGCATCACGTCTTTTTTTACAGTAAAAAAGACAACCTTTATTTAAGTTTTAATACCATAAATTATTGTTTTTTTACACTGTATCTGTCTATATATTGTTTGGCTTCTTTCCATTAGGGTTTTCTTCCTAACTGTGCTGACTGAAGCAGTCCTAAGCAGTCCTAATCACTTAAAAATGCTCTTGGCACCACAGTTGACTGCTTTTGGCACTAGCCTGAGTCTTTCCTGCTCTTTAACGTTTTTCCTTAAAATAAAAAAAAAAAAAGGCGACAGGTTTGGAAGGCTGCGAAAAGATACCCTGAGGCATATCTTTGCAACAACACCAACCTGCATTCAAACTGCACCCTGACAAATTTCTGGGGTGGAAAAGACATGAATAATTGAACATCTCTCCATGCTGTGCACAGATGAGCTGAAAATCTCCCACAGCCAAAACTCCCCTCAGACTCTCTTCAATAATGTGATACCTCTAGGAAATCCTTCCTTATTATTGTATTTGCATTTGTAATACTGTTAAAATCCCTTCTGGCATTTAAACACATGAAATTGCAGGTACAGTTATAAAAGTCAGCCATCTATTTAATTGAGTATTTGGAGTTTTGCAAAGCATTGATTTTCTCTGTGTTTTAGCAAACCATGATTTTTTCAGCGTAAAACGGTGCACCGCATACCTAACACATTGCAACCCACAAAATATGCTGACAAAGACATTGCCTTATCTTTCATCTTTGTCATTTTAATTGAGATTCAAAAGATTACATCTTTAAAATGGCTCCTGATTTGCAATTCTAGTGGTCGTAAGTGGGGAAACGAACAAACTTATCTGTACCTGATTGGAAGCTTGCAAAGAATGAAAAGGTGCCTCAAATGCACAGAAACAAAATTACCTGGAAAGCCTCCCTTGTTTAGCAGGAAGTCATTTAAAAGCTGCCCAAGAAGAGGAGGAGCCCAGAGGGTCCTTGTTAAAGCTCAGAGAGGGCAGTGCACTAGATGTGAAGGCTGTGCTCTGTTCATTAGTGTTTTGGTGGAATCAGGAAAGCATGACAGAGCTTTGTCTTCAGAGTACCAGTTATCTCACCTTGCTGTGTTGAGTTTAGCATTATGAAGACTAGAGTGGCTGATGGCAGTGTTACTTATTCTTGACGTTAAGTGGGTGGATGAACTTGTTAGACACTATAAATGTCCAGCAGTTAAATTTTAAGTAATTTTCCACAACTCCTTCTTTCAAAATTGTATTTATATACATATACAGATACATTATTTTTCCAAGAGTATTCACTCACCCATCCAAATCATTGAATTCAGGTGTTCCAATTACTTCCATGGCCAAAGATGTATCAAACCAAGCACCTAGGCATGCAGACTGCTTCTACAAACATTTGTGAAAGAATGGGTCGCTTTCAGGAGCTCAGTGAATTCCGGCATGATACCGTGTTAAGATGCCACCTGTGCAACAAGTCCAATCATGAAATTTCCTCGCTACTATATATTCCACAGTCAGCTGTCAGTGGTATTATAATATATAATGCAGTGGTATTATAACGATTGGGTATGACAGCAACTCAGCCACGAAGTGGTAGGCCACATAAAATGACTGCACATTGTGTGCAGAGGTCGCCAACTTTCTGCATAGTCAATTGCTACAGACCTCTAAACTTCATGTGGCCCTCAGATTAGCTCAAGAACAGTGCGTACAGAGCTTACTGGAATGAGTTTCCAAGGCCCAGCAGCTGCATCCAAGCCTTATATCACTAAGCTCAATGCAAAGCGTTGAATGCAGTGGTGTAAAACACGCTGCCACTCTATGGGCAGTGGAGATGTGTTATCTGGAGTGACGAATCACGCTTCTCCACCTGGCAATCCAATTAACGAGTCTGGGTTTGGCGGTTGCCAGGAGAACGGTAATTGTCTGACTGCATTCTGCCAAGTGTAAAGTTAAGTGGAGGGGGGATTATGGTGTGGGGTTGTTTTTTAGGAGTTGGGCTGGGCCCCTTAGTTAAAGGGAAAGGAACTCTTAATGCTTCAGCAGACCAAGAGATTTTGGACAATTTCATGCTCCCAACTTTGTGGGAACAGTTTGGGGACGGCCTCTTCCTGTTCCAACATGACTGCACACCAGTGCATAAAGCAAGGTCCATAAAGACATGGATGAGTGAGTTTGGTGTGGAAGAACTTGATTGGCCTGAGACTAGAGATAGCGGAGACTGTGAGCCAGGCCTTCTCGTCCAACATCAGTGTCTGACCTCACAAATGCGCTTCTGGAAGAATGGTCAAAAATTCCCATAAACACACTCCTAAACCTTGTGGAAAGCCTTCCCAGAAGAGTTGAATCTGTTATAGCTGCAAATGGTGGGCCAACATCATATTAAACCCTATGGATTAAGAATGGGATCTCACTCTATTTCATAAGTGTGTGAAGGCAGACAAGCAAATACTTTTGGCAGTGTAGTGTACATTTGACAGCAGTATCTATAAGATGTAGAAATTTTTATTGCAGCCTATTTGGAAATATATGACATCTGATAAATAAAATGTAACGTTCGGATTGAATCTGTTTTCTATGAGTCAATTGTTTATATGCCCAATGTACAAATCACAGACCGACTACAGATAGAACATGTAAAAGCAAGTGACTTTGTCAAATTGGTACACCACCATTAGTGTGGTATGTATAGTATAGTAGCATGTGGTTTTGGAGTTTTGGAGGCAGCCTCTGTATACTCCAAATCTGACCTTCAGTCCTTGCATTATTTTATTATTTTTCATTATTTATTTGCTCTATACCTAAAGCTCACCCTTCCGGGCTAAATTAACGCTCCGCTCCCAGAAGTTCTTAATGTACTGTGAAATTTCCAAAAAGCATCTTTGGCAAAGTATCGCAAAAGCATTGAAATGTAACGTGTACATCTGTAGCTGCCTTGTATTGTTGATGTCATAAAATCACAACCACAGCACAGTGGTCAACCACATAAAACCGATCAACCACATAAAAGGAGTGAGTGTTGGCCAAATCCGATCCTGATCAAATTACACCCTTAAGATATACAACTTCCCTGTCCATTACCAAATACTGTTTACCTGCAGCCACCGATCACACCTGGTTATTATTATACAAACGCTTATTTATTTAACCTCTTTTTTTCTGTCTTTCTTCAGATTTATACAAGATATGGCAAGTGCTACACTTTTAACTCAGGCTTGGATGGCAACCCTTTGCTGACGACATTAAAAGGTGGCACAGGCAATGGGCTTGAGATAATGCTGGATATTCAGCAAGACGAATACCTGCCAGTGTGGGGAGACACAGGTAAATATTTAACATACTAAACATACATGTGTACACATAAAACAAATGCTGTTTTAGAGGCTGAAGGCTGTGTACTGTGTAGGGGAGTACAGTGTCTATAAGAAGAATGCAACTTGCATAGTTTCTAACATTTTTTTTTCTGAATAGTATGCATTTCAACAGCCTGACATTAAATGTTAGTGCTATAATGTTTGTATTATAATGAATTGTTAATGATGCTTAAAATGATGAGCAGATTAAGAGCTCATTAATTGTTTATTGTGGCTGTTTTCATATCTCTCATATCCTCTCATAGCTAAATCAAGAAAATCAGTCTGTCAGTCAGTTAATCCTTATTTATATATAACATTACATTCAGGGGTTGCAATACCTTTTTTATTTTCAGTAAAATAAAAATACAACATGTAGCACAAAAAAAAGTTGAACTTTTCAGAAAATTTAAACATGCATGCCCTAGAAGACATTCTATTGCATTGCAAAATGTCATTACCCAAATTTTCTTGTCTTTTGAAATGCAAGCTATATGCTGGCATTATGGATTGTTTACAATAGAGGCATCTCCAATGCTGAGAAACAAATGGATAAATAACAAACCCACTTGTAATATAGTAAAACTATATTAAATTATCTTTTGAAGTTTGAAAATAGAATCTTTACTCAATGTTGTTTATTCATGTTACAGTTTTTGCATTGCCTTGTTAATCATAGTAACATGATTACTACATACATTGCTATGCAAAAGTCAGAGACCCCCTCCATCAGTTTAATTCCCAGTTTATTGCTAATAAATACTAGTGGTTCATTTTTCAGGAGATATTTCTGAGATCAGATGTAAGGATAATCCACATGGATGAGGAAGGGAAATGTTCTGATAGACCTGGTAGAGCACAAAACTGTAACCATCAGAAAAACAGTATTTAATAGCTTTCATCTTTCAGAGAGAAGAGAAAATCAATCTCATTTCTTGCTTCAGATCTGAAAAAATCTACAGAAGTCCATCCTTGTCCACAGTGAGACAGGCAACACAAAACTATGGCTATGAAAGATGTGTAAGGGATGTGTAGCTATCAAGAAGCTGTTACTGAGAAACGGAAATAGGCAAAGAATAAAATGTACACATCAAACAAAGAAGCTTCTGATGTTCTCAGAACAACAGACTGACCACTCCAGAGTCCAGACCTCAACTTAATTGAATGTGTTTTGGATTACTTGGATCATGAGAAGCACAAAATAATACTAGCTTCTAAGACTTACCTTTGAAGGTGTGGGGGAAAAGTCTCTCTGCAGTTTTATTTGAAAAACTTTATTTGAAAAAGTGTGGACACACTAAATGCAAATTTAGAAAATCCTGACATATTTAGTTGTAGAAGTTTTTGGTGATGAAAAATGTTTTGTTTTGACTGGCAGTTAAATCACTGAAAGATGTCTGCCTTTTCCCAATGAAAGGTCTCTGCCTTTTACACAGTAGCACTATAGTTCATCTTGATAAATACAGTTGAATTTAGGAATGTGTTCTGCACTCAATTGCCATTGTTTTATTTAAAATCCAATGAGCTGGAGTACAGAGCCAAAACAACAAAACTAATTATTAACCAATTACTTACAGACTTCACTGAAGATATACATTTTTAATACATTTCTTTAGTGATATCTACTCATGTGCTGGAAATGTACAGAACTCTGAATGTGTACTTTTAGCTGGGGCAGTAGTGGGCCATTTCTTTAATTAATCATTCAGTATGTTTGAGCTACTGAAATCACTAAATGAGCAGGTTACCAGCATGCCCCAATCTAAATTCTGTGCTAATGGTTATTGTTCTGCTTTTTTGATGAATGGATGTTCAGCCTAAGCATTACAGTGCATTAATCATTTATGAAGGTCTGCTATTATAGTCGGATTCTATCAGAATTTGCCTTTCATTGGTTGGATGGTTCACTCATTAAAAGTCATATGGGAACTTCAAAGACAAAATGCATGAAACAGGGAAGCTAGTGATCCATACCATGTTTTGATGGGATAACTCTCACCATCATGTAAATCCTCTTACTTCTTAACTGATCTATGATCTGAAGGTAGCCAGACACCTCTGCTTTCCTCATTGATTTTGACTGAGTGCACCTAAGCGTCATCACTATCTTTTATCCATTTGCTGTGCTCTGTTTCCTTTATCTTTACTCCATCACATCCATCTTTTCCCAATTCAGTTTAATCACACATTTGAACAAGAATATGGTGGGGAAAACTGTTATAAAACAGCATCTTTTGTGAATATGAAAATTTACTGTGATGTTAACCATGTACAAGAATGAAATGTCAAAAAATTACTGTCTAAATTTGTGTTCACGCTCCTTGCAACTCTAATGACAAATGTTCATCTAAATGCTGTTTACAGGATGTGAAGTACCCCTATGTATTGTGCTACGCCCGCATTCAGCTATACAGTATATCTTTGAGGCAGTACCTTTCAGAGGAACATAAGACCACTTTCCTCCCTCTGTAAAGTCATTGTCAAATCTGTAAAGTTTAACTTCCTGGCATGCTGTCCCCACAGACGAAACCTCGTATGAAGCAGGCATCAAAGTTCAGATCCACAGCCAGGATGAGCCACCCTTCATAGACCAGCTGGGATTTGGTGTGGCCCCTGGTTTTCAAACTTTTGTGTCTTGTCAGCAGCAACTGGTACCTAACGCTAAGCCTATTGAACACATCCCATTCTCAACTGCTATCTCTGCTTGCCTGCGTGCTCAGCACTTTCCCTCCATTAAAATCATTACAGATCTGGAGAAAACCAAAGACAAACCTGAGTTCAGAACTGAACCATGGGGAAAAAATGAGATAATGTTATAAGGCCCACTATATGTTTTGCAGAATAAATCTTCAAGAAATAATCCCTTTATGACCGTTTAACATTGCTTTAGTAATACTTCACTGAAAATGTGTTCACAATAATACCATCATTATAATGCCTACATAAGCCCTTCATGACAAATTATAGGCATACATTTTAAGAAAGTCTTATTCCAGTAGATCTGTCAAAGATTATTTTTGTCAACTTTGATGTCAAGACACAAACCCTTATGTGAGATGACAGATTTTTTTGACAAATGGTTGTCATGACACTTTCTGTGGTGAAATAACATTTATGTAGGTGCAATGAAGCCTTATGAGCACTGCCCTTCGGTAAAGTGTCACCAAAGTATCTTATTTGTGTATAAACAAACAGAACAAAGCAAAAGAGTTGAAAATCTGAATGTTTGTACTATACGCTGTATTGTTGAAATCCTTTTTTTTTTTTGTTAGGCTGGTAATATTTTACAGGTTGAGATCCACTTTGTCTTTGAAATGTGCTTATTAGCTAGTGAGCAAACCATCAGTAAATAAACGTTTTTGAGCCATTTTTCACAGTAGCTGAAAAAACAGAGCCAGAAATCATACAATTGCTGGCTTCAGTGAGTGAATGAGCAGGCATTATTGTTATGATCAGTCCATTCATAACGTAGAAAGGCCAAAATAATGCCTCATACTTTATATAGTGAGGTGTCCCTTTACCACCACAAAGTACATTAAGTGCGTTCAAAAGTATTAGCACTTCAACACAATGGCAAAATTATGGAAATTTCCATCTGTTTGGGAAGATTCCAGATGTATAAAAAATATGTGTCTGTTAAATTGAATGCCATCTAGCAGGCCAAACAGGATTGCTTTGTGGGCCAAATTGAGCACATTAATTTGGGAAGCCATGGTCTTTTATTTTCACTTAATTCTAGTGCTGAGTGTTCAAAGCAGTGATGGGAGAATAATCAATCACTCTTTAAAACAGACACAAGTGACACTGTCTGCTTAAGAGGGTGAAGACAAAATTTGGATTCATTGACTTGGCACATTAAATAATTTCTTCAGTTAAGGTGTTATCACACACAGCTTCTTCTGTTAATTTATACTGATCAGATGCATCACTGGTTAGAATTATCAACACACCTTGATTTTATAACCTTCATCAAAATGATAGCCAGTTGATAATCACCAAAGAAGCCTTTTACTTACATATCTCGATAACAGTTTCTTAAATATTTTCAATTTGACTTGTTTACTTCCATTACTGGATCTGTGCATCACTAAATTGAAATCAGTTATGTCTGAAGAGAATGGGAGCAAGATTTCTTTTTGGTGACTAGTTTGTATAAATTCATTTAAGCTCTGTGACCTCTTCGTGCAAAAATAAAAAAAATTATTTTACAGCGTTCCATGAAGTTAGTGTTGGGGGCATTAATCTAGGGTTGTGTTTGCTCACTCTCCCAGATGAAACATCCTATGAGGCTGGCGTTAAAGTGCAAGTTCATTCACAGTCCGAGCCACCTTTCCCCAGTGAGCTGGGATTCGGGGTCACCCCTGGTTTCCAAACCTTTGTGTCCACACAAGAGCAAAGGGTAGTGTATGGGACAACATCTCCAACCAGTTTTTGCATGCAACAGACTTTACGCAGTTTGCTCAAAAGCATTGTAATGATCATCTTAACTAGAGGGAGTGGTCAAAGTGATACTCGCACTGCTATTTAACGATGGTCTTTGTGCTATGATGCTTTTGAGGAAGCTGGATACTGGTTGTGAACCAAATACACTGCAGACTGCATATTCATTATGCATGAAACAAACTTTGTCACATTGTCAGATAAATGACTCTTTTGGCAGTTGCAGCACACTGGTTCTCATTTCCTCTAGTGTTTCCATTTTTGATTATCAGCCTGTGGTTCTTTGTGGCAGATCAAATGAAAAGTCTCCCATGCGCTCTTTTGCATGGCAGCTATGTTGTGGCATCAGCTCCTTTTCGATCGTTATCAGCTAAATAAGCAGCTTTTGTCTTCTTTTGTCTTTCATACCTATAGTTAATTGAATAATTGTTTTCTGTTTGTGAACAAAAACTCTTCGATTTTCACACAGTTTTGCGTGAGAATGTTTTTGTTTCGGTAATGCTCGCAGCTCAAAGGTTTGGAGGTCATGTAAAATACAGAAATTCAGAAAATCTTTTAAAAGGTCCATCACACATTAAATAAAAATGATTTGCGGGAGAGCTCTGGTTGGCACAGTCAGCTGTGAGGGTTGTACCTTGTCCTATTTGTCACCTAGTGATAATATAGCAATCCTTGGCTGAGAGCTCACAACAGCATGGTCATGCCTTCAGTTAGTGTACATTTACATTTAGATTTACTTAAGCAGCCATTCTAATCCACAGCGCCTTACAAAAGTGATTTGTTGAATAAACGTGGGCTTAAGCTAGTGCAAATAAGCAATGGTCTAAAGACACCCTTGAGATATGACACTGCCAGAAACAGGAGTCTGTGCTGCTACCTAGATATACTGATACACAATACAAAAAGACTTCAAAACCTTTTTACCTTCAGTCTGCTTTTGAAGCCAGAGATTTTTGAGGGATGGCTGAGCTGTATTTGATAATCAAAGGGCATAAGGTGCAGTTCAGGGTTTGACTATTGCCTTCAGGTAGGGAGTGGCTTGTCCAGTTTTGGCTTTGGTCCTGAAGAGAAGTAACATCGGAGAGTTCAGAGTAAGACAAGTCAGGGTAGCCTCCTTGGAAAGAAAGGGTTGAATCTTCAGGAGTGGTAAAGGATAAGCCAGCATGATGGTTGGTAGTGGCTGATGTTTGAGGTGTCTAGTGTGCATAGTTTAGTCCTGCTAGCCAGTTGTGTTCAGCTAGTAGATAATGTATTGAGCAGTAACCATTGTCTTCCTAGTGCGTTAAGCCATTAGTATAGCTTGAGCATCAGTACTGAACTATTTAAATTTTGGATTATTCACTTTTTGGTTTGATGTGAAATGCTCAGCACTGTGAGATTAGAATTGTTCGCAGTGGTGGTGATAGAAATTTGCTGTCTAAAGAGTTTAATGCCCCTAAAAGCTACATCACAGAAAGGTAGTGCATAAAATGATGCTTGAGATATTGTTTTATTATATGTTTGTGGTTTTGATCTAAAAAATTTATCTTTTTTAAACATGCAAGGGAGGATAAGGCAAAATAGTCTCAAAATCAGATATATTCAGATGTACTGCTATTTTACCATAATTAACATTAAATATAAAAACTTCAGTGCAGCACGTAGGGTCACTGGTTATTTTGGATAGTAAATAAAATGGCTAAATAAAATCTTTGCATTATAGCGGTCATGACCCCTGGTTCCTATCACCACCACTGTAAAGAACTCGAGTCAATAAGTTTCTCTACAATCCACCATTCCATATGAAACACTCTCAATGACTTTGTTTACATCTCAGCAATTTAATAATGCAGAAATTTTGAAAAACGTCTTTAGAAGTAAAAGATATTACTTTCAAATTTCATTGTCTCTGGTTTTCTCCAGGTTATGTTCAGCACTGTTTTGCCGCATGTTTGTCTGGCTGTCACATTTCTTTGTGATCTCTTTCATTCAAACATGTGCTTTAACATGGCTAGATCTGGCTCCTTTAATTTTACATTGTCCTTCAGTTGGTATTCTGTGATGTGCCTCCTTATTAAGTATTTTTTCTTTCTTTGCTTGGCTGTTCATGACTGACTTGTTTTTAGACAGAACCGCTGTGCCATTAATGATAAAGCCATGTGTGTGTCTCAGCTTCAGTATCTTCCACCACCCTGGGGCGACTGCAGGTCCACTCCCATGGACTCAGAGTACTTCTCCACTTATAGCATAACAGCCTGTCGCATTGACTGTGAAACTCGCTATTTGCTCGAGAACTGCAACTGCAGGATGGTTCACATGCCAGGTACGGACACATGAAATGTGCCATTTTGTAATTTACTGTATGATACATATATATAAACACATTCTTTAGAGTGACAATTTGAGTTGTTCATAATCAGTAAATGAGGACAGATTTGTTCTTATGACTGCTGTCACTACAGTTATGTACAGATTTTTTAATATAATGAGTTTTTACTAAGCATTTTCAGTGGTTTGTTTTTGAACTCTATAATAGGTACCTCCACAGTGTGCACGCCAGAGCAGTATAAGGACTGTGCAGACCCTGCCTTGGGTAAGAGAATGTGGGAAGAAATCACTGTAATTTATCATCAATCATCAGACTATGCATAATCACCCGCTGAGTCTTAATAAGTCTTGTGTAAAGCTCAAGATACCATACAGAGATTTTTTCATTAAAACTTGATAAAATATTAAGACAAATGAATATTACTGGTAGGGATACATTATGTTACATTATGATGAAAGACTTGAGCTGGGCCTTGAGAAAATGACTTGCTTTTCAGAAATGGTGACACTAGGGAAAGCTAATCATTTCTAATATTAATAAAACCAAGTGGCTAGCAGTGTTGACGTGCCAAGTCACTAATATCCAACTGAAAGTTTTATTGTAATTCAGATTACAAGAAATACTCTAAATTTGGCTTGCTGTAGTTAGGCAAAACTTGAAGATTCAGAATGAATGAATGATTCTGCATTTATGTTGTCAAAATTTTCAGATTTTCTCGTTGAGAAAGACAACGATTACTGCGTGTGTGAGACGCCTTGCAACATGACTCGATATGGCAAGGAGCTTTCAATGGTGAAAATACCCAGCAAAGCTTCTGCCAAATACCTGGCCAAGAAGTTCAACAAAACAGAACAATACATTGGGTATGAAACAAGGCACTTTCTGGCCAAGAAGACTTTAGTTGCCGCATAAAGCACCGTTTCACTTATCTAAGATTAGATTTCATATTCCTGCAGAACATCTAAGGCTCTTTGTAAACACTGTTAGTTCCTTTTCAGTGTGAGTATATTTTTAACAACTGCATTGCATGGAAACTCACCAGTGTTATCGCCTTAGATTTATCAGTAATACTAAAATAAAATGATCACTATTAACAAATCCAGTATTAAGACATACTGAATGCAATGTTGTTTCATTTTGGTCTTCGAAATTTGAGCAAACTGTTTGTTCATTTATTTACAGAGACAACATATTAGTTCTTGATATCTTTTTTGAGGCTCTGAACTATGAAAAGATTGAGCAGAAGAAAGCATATGAAGTGGCTGGACTACTTGGTGAGACAGCATGCAGATTATTGATGAAGAGAAATGTCTGTCATGTGTGGGATAGCACACAGCAGTGCTGTATCCAGAAAACTAATTTAAGTCATAATATATGTCCTACATAATATATAGTAAAATGATGTTTCTGTCTTTACAATTGCTTAGTTATATAACTCTTTTTTTGCTAAGGTGACATTGGTGGACAGATGGGTCTGTTTATAGGAGCCAGTGTTCTGACTATACTGGAAATATTTGACTACTTGTATGAGGTATGCTGCCTCTCCATGACTGTTTTCTCTGCACTGATCTATAGTGGTCTGCAAACGTGTTTCTGTCTTGGGCTGTCACAGATCAATCAGTTAAACTGGATCACTCAATTAACAATAATCCATCTTGAGTAATGAACCAGGGTTGTGATTATTTTTTAGCAATTTACATGAGAGCAGCGCATATTTTAAATTAAACCTGCTCTCTCACAGTGAGAAACAAAGCCTGATGGACCCACCCAAATTTTCTTAGTTCATGTTTTTTTTATATTTTTTGTATAATCAATCATAATATTTCAATTAAAGTTCAAAACAAATCTGTACATTACTCAACAATGAATCGTAAGGCATAAGTCTTCAAAAAGTATGAATGTCTCTGAACATCTCTATATGTACCACCTACTTCATAGTTAAAAATGGAAGAAGTGTCATTCAACCCGAATGCTGCGGTCAGAACATCCCTCCAAACTAAACTGCTGAATAAACTGCTGAATCAACACCTTCTCTATACTAAAGCACAATCATGGAGACATTGTCCCGTGGAAAGTTTGCTAATAGCAGAACAGAAATGGATGATAAAAATAGGCAGGGTCTCTGAGTTGGCTGACCGTTTTCACACAGAGGTAGTAGGAAAGTGAGGTCTTACAGGCAGGCATTCAGTCTTCATTTTGATAGAAGATTAAGGAGAAAATATTTTGTCTTTTAAAGAGTATGGTATGAGGAATCATGCTTAACATTATCATAGACATGAACTAATGTCAAATTTGATTTCAGGTTGACTTTAAAACTAGGCAATTTTAATTTTTAGCCAGACAGTAATTTGAAGCCTAAGACAAAAGCTACTCAGAATCATCTTAAGCAAAATAAAGTTAGTTTAATGAGCACCTTAGTCAGTATCCTGAGGGAAAGTCAATGTGCAAAACTGATGAAGACTGAACCAAGAAAAATACTGCAACCATCTGACCACTTGTAATGCAGATACTTCTTTTTGTTCTCTTCTAGCGTTTATTATACTTTATTTACTTTATTTAACCTTTAAAATCTCTGGGAACCACTAATATGTTGACACGTTCTGAACAAAACACATTCATTTTGTATTTTTAGTTTTAAGCAGCTCAAATTACAAAGGTTTATAGCTGAATAACATTTGAATGCCAACAAATCGGTGGCAGATTTTAATAGTCTTAAAATTTAATGTTTATGAACAGGATTTCTGTTCATGTTCCTAATTTTAACTCCACTTTGTAATCTTGCTTCTCAGGTATTTAAGGACAAAGTATTGGGCTACTTCCTACGCAAGGGACGGCCACGCCGGAGCGCAAGCGATAATCTGGTAACTGAGCTGCTTCTATACAATATGCTTGTGCATGCTGTAGGTGGAGCTGAGTAAACATGACGGAATCCAAATGTTTAGTTTTCTTTAACATTTTGACTATTTTGATGCAAAGCTGTATTTATTGTTGCATGCTGCTGGCATGCATATTGTCTTTGGCTCAAATTCTGATCCAGGGCAGCCTTGAAAGATTTTTTTTTTCCTCAGACAGGGTCACAACAGTCCTGTGGTTGATTTGAAGTGGCTGTTGCCACTTGAATAACTGAAGAATAATACCTTAGCTCTAGATGAACATCTTGGTTTCTGTGTAATTATAAAAGTAATGTGAGAAAAATGACTGCTGTTTACTTGAAGATGAGGGTTTTTAGTGTATTGGTGAAGATCTGTCTGCTCAAGGAGAGATATCTGAGTAAGTTTGCACAATGGCCATGGTCTGATTAATATCTATATTAATAACTACCAGCAGACAAAGAGTTCCCAGAACTTTCCATTATTTTTTTGCCTTTGACCACATCACACTGTTAACAGATGCAGTGTCACTCATGAGCTACCTTAACTTGTGCAATGCATACTTATCCCATTTAATGTTATTTTATAAATTTTCCATATAATGTTATTATATACATTTATTTTGTCTAATTTATTAGTAGTTAATAAGTAAGTCACTTTCACAGTGTAGTGTAAAATAAACTGAAGACAACATTCTTTCCCTCATCACACTTTTATTGGTTTAATTTATTACTTAAGAAAGCAGAGTGAAAATATTTAGAACAACATAAAACATACAGACAAAGTCCTCCTTTGACCAGGATAACCTTCTCCCAATGCTTTGCATAATTAATCATTACATTGGCTCAATCTTCAACTGTGACTTTTAGACGTAGTGGACTTTTTTCCAGGCCTTGTGTAGTTTTCAAGTTGATTTCTAAAATTTTATTTCTTTAGTTATAAAGAATGAAGACTGACCCTTTTATGTGTTTGTATCAGAAGGCATTACTAGGATGCTAATACATTAGGTAAATTAAATACAGGTAAAAAAAAATGAAATATAAGTAAAAATGACCTATAATTGAAACTGGCAAAGGCCCTGTAGGACCCAGCAAACTGAGGTGTAAAAACATATACAGCATTTTCAACATGCAGTAACAGTATTTTAGGAATGGACACTGGTATACTTGTAAATGATACCTGGAAGAATTTTGCTAATTCACACAAATGTGATGTGATTGTCTATGTTAAGATGCTGGAGTCAGCTTTAGCTTTGTGTAATACTAATTGTTTTATTCTTGGACAAGTCCTGAAATATTTGTGATGTAATAAAATCTGAATAAGTCTAATGAGTCAACAGAAGAAGAAGCACCTGCATGGGCCACATGCTGATTTTGTTTCTGGAACCTATTCATAATTGAGATTTTACCCTAAATTAAGCAATACTCAAATAATTAGTCATGCATACAAAGATATTCTATGTGTTTTGCTACCAAACACTATTAAACCCAAGTATCATTTTTGTTCTCCATCCATTTAAACTTTATGTTAATAGTGTTCAAATGCATTGCTTTGTCCACTTGTCACATTTTTTTCATGTAGGCTTAGTTCAAGTGTAACAGTGGCTAATCAGAATGTTATAGAAGCATATTTGTTTTTTTAAGCAAGAGTTATGCATAAAAGTCAAATAAGCTCATTGACAGAAGTTAAAATGGCATTTGCATTTTTAATTACATTCTATTTTGTTTACATGGTGATCGCCTTAAGCGTTTCACTGTGGCCCCCAAGCCACACGTCCTGTGGCCCTACAAAATAGATTTTAACTATAGATTTGAAGGTTTGAATAGATATGAAGCTGGCCAAAAAATTTAACTAGGTGCTTTTCTCTCTTGTAGAATGAAACAGGAATTATAAAGAGGAAAACCAGTTTCATAACTGTGAGCACTTCTTGTAACTTAGATATGACGTTGTGCTCTAACTGCACAAAGTTGAGAGTTTAAAGAAGTAATTAAATGAAAACGGTGGCCACTGTAAAAATGTGTGCTTGAGGCTTTAAGAGGATGTATCCAGTTTTCGAGAGTATTTGAGTCCAAGATATAACTGTTTTTATAGTTTTAAAAAGTAAAATAACGCTAAAAATATACATATTGTCCACACACTTGCTGCTATGAATGTCAGTCCACAAAACTAGCCACCCAGGTCATCTGATGAGATGGAATATACAGAAATTTTCAAATGTTTCCATTCACTATTAATAAAACAGGTTTCTGAATATAGTTTGTTAACTGGTGAGTGCTCAACACCATGTTCAGAGATGGGATACGTTATTGCTTACCAGCTGCATTTCTCACCCATAAAGACATTTCTGTTTTGAACGGTTGTCATTCTAAAATACACACTGATCTTTGTGGCACCTTTTGATGTTAAAAGTGCAATTAAACGAACACTTGAAAAGTATTAAGGGACTGGTTGAAATACAGCGTCTTGTGTGTTGTAGTGGATGTTGTACTACCCAGTCCATTAAAACTTGTTCATGCCTTTTAAATGTTATTATTCATTCAATTTCACAAAAGACAATATTGTTTTGAAACAAATAAATTGATCATTTGCCCCACATGTATAATTTTACATTAAGTTTGGTCCAGGGTTGGGGTCAGTTCTGTTTCAATTCAGCAAATTCAGGATATCCATTTTCTGCTAAAAATGATTAATTTGAGCTTGGTGGAGAAAAGAAATCCACTTTTTATAGTGCTTGTATAGGTGCTGTTTTCTGTTTATTTAGAATTTCTGCTGGCTGAATTGAAATTGAACTGAGCCCAAACCTGCTCTGGTCATCTTCATCTCTCTCCCCATCGTGTGTGTTCCAGGACTACCCCGAGAACCCCACCAGCCCTGCTGTCACGCCTAATCATGTCCCCAGGTAGCAGTGCCATGGATAATGCCGCAGATATATCCTCTTAATCTGTCCTAAATTTAGCATATTCTCATGAGCATTTCATTCTTCATCTCCCTTTGAAATCTTTCTCTATTGATTTCACCTTAAAATAGAAGTCTATTTTTGAAGCCGTAAATTAGAGCAGAAAAGCTGTCATTTCCAAAACGTTCTAAGGAAGGTCTTTCAAATCCTATAGCTTTCATGACGGAGATGATGTTTTGCACAAGTTCAGGTAATGCAAATTAGTGTCTTGAATGGATTAGTTTCTCCTGCCTTATTTTTTTGCTACTTTGTTGCAACAGTCTGTGTTGTTGCATTGTCCTGTCCTCTTTCCCAAAAACTAAAACTAGTGTTTGAGCTGTAAAGGTGTTTATCATGCAAAAATATAGAAAAACCAACTTCACATTGGGCTGTAATATGCAACATACCACTTTGCATTACGAACTTTGATACACAAACTCAATTTCAACAAATAAAACCATCGCAGAGTACCACAAGTTAGTACTGGAGCTTTTGGGAAACAGACATTTTTGTGATGACTATTATTTTTATTTTTATTCTTAAAAATGCTTGACTTTTAGAGTCGTAGTTTTTGCCAGTGATACCAGAAGCATGGTGTGATTCAATATTAATTATTTCTCATTCTTAGCTCATTGGAACAAACAGAAATTTAGCTTAAAGTGCAGATTATGAATTTTGTCTTCCATTATATATGATATTAAGATTTTGAATTTGATGCAACATAATTGTTATATACAGTTGTTTGTGGAAAGAAATCATTTTTAACTTTTACAAATTTTGTTTATTCTTGACATTTAAACAAATTGAAAAAGTAGGACGTGCAGACTTGAGAATGTAAATTGAATCTACAGTGCTGTGCATAAGTTTAAGACCACATTTGATTTGTTTAATTTCCAGAGAAACAGCCATTAAGTAAAAAAAAAAAAATATATATATATATATATATATATATATATATATATATATATATATATAAAAGCAAGAAACATATATTACACAAAAGTCTCAACTACAAAAGTGTACAGTTTCTCAGTAACAGTTTCTTGACGGCTACAACTTCTTTTAGGCCCGTAGCAAGAATTTCACATATTTTCACCTTCTTTATGCAAATATATTTTATACTTTATACTCCTTGTACTTGTACTTAGTGGTTGTTTATCATCATTAACATCATCGTTAACCGCTTAGTCCAGATAGGGTCACGGTAGCAGTCCGGACAGCAGAAAATCTAGCCCACCCTGTCCTCCACAACTTCCTCCAGCTCATTCTCGGGGACCCAAAGGCACTCCCAGGCCAACTTGGAGATATAATCCCTCCAGCAGCTCTACTCCAAGCTTCTCCTGGATGACTGAGCTCCTCACCCTTTCAAGTAGAGTGTAGCCCACCACCCTGCGAAGAAAGCTAATTTCTGCTGCTTGTATTTGCGATCTCATTCTTTTTCAGCTCATGACCATAGGTGAGGGTCAGGATGTATCTTTATGACTCAGCTCCCTCTTCATCACTACAGTCTGATACAGTGACCATATTACTGCTGCCGCCTGTCCCAGCCTGCGGCTGATCTCACGATGTTGAACAAGACCCCGAGATACTTAAACTCCTCCACCTGGGGCAAGTCCTTTCCCCTTACCTGGAGTGGGCATGCCATCATTTTCCAGGCTAGGACCATGGACTTGGAGGTGCTGATCCGCATACCAACTGCTTCACACTCAGCTTCCTGGAACAGGGCCTTGTCATGGCTGAAGGGCTTGAGTGGTCTAGGGATCTTCAAAGCTAAGTCGTTGGGAGCAATATGCTCCATGGTCTCCCAGGGCGAACAGGTCTGGAGTGAAGACCCAGACTAACTCGATCCAAAAACTCTCCATGAAAAATGGGCGCAGACAATCGTGTAGCCTGCCTGGGAGAGGGTTACCAGGACCAGCCCAAAGAGGCAATGTGGGGAGACTGTGTACGCCCACCACCCGCAAGTTCCAGCATGGGGGAGTGGTGCAGTGCTGTATAGGCAGTGGGAGATGGCGGGGAGGCCCTTTACGGCTTAGCCCCTGCGGCAGAAATTGGCTTTTGGTACGTGGTTGTTTATACTGAAAACTAAATAAATGAAGGATCAACTTTGACTTTTGCACAGTACTTAAAATGTAATTGATAACTCTCAATGTAATTAAATATGTTACTACACAATTCCATTAGTATACTTATTAGATTGTATAGCAAAACAAAAGTAAAATAAACAAAACTAAAGCATATAAAGGTTGGCTTTGGAGGATTTGAATGTGCAGATAAAACCCCAACACTGAACATTTAGGAGGAACCCAAGTTAAATTTCTTCTATGAAAATATCATGCAATGGCATAAAGCTTTATAAATCTATAACTCTATACAAGAAGGTCATCATAAATCCTAGGAATTATAAGGAATAAAGAGCCAAACATCCATGAGATATGCATGTTATACAGCATACATGCGCAACTCTATAACTACAGAAGCTAAAAAATGCAGGATTTTTCATGTTTCACTTGTATGAGCTTACAAAGACAATAGGATACCATCAGATTTTTTACTATTAATCTTAAGGAAATTGTTTATTGATAACTTTGTGCCATCAAACAACTCGGGAAGGCCTATTTTATTAAGGATATCAGTAGGCCTGTCCAGAAAGAGGACTGCTTCATGTCTTATTTGTCTTTGCCTGCACCAAATGTGAATATTGCTTAAAACAGACTTGTATTGTTTAGTATGTTATTTGCTGATGCGGTCCTGAGAAATTGCATGACCTATAAGACAGGAGCAGTGTTGCCAATTCCCAAGTCTGAGAGTGCTAAGAAAAGTGTCTGGAGGTTTACAGTGTCAGAGCTACCCAACAGGTCAGGACCGGTGAGGACTGAGGACAGAGGACAGAGTTCTTCCTGGCTTTGTGGAGAACAAAGCAGTTTTGTATTGCGTGTCTTAACTGGTACACAAACTGGTTAGCGTCATGAAGGTTATGCTAGCATATTTTAGCTGTCCAAAAAGGAAACAAAAAGCAGATTCTCCGTTTTTCCCAGAATTAATTTCTGTATTATTTAAAAATAAATTTTATGTAAAAATGTTAATGACATTGTCTTACATTAAAAGTATAGAATGTTTTTTGCTTTTTCCTGTTAACATTTTGGAAAAACATTTTACTGAAGCAGTGAGTTGGTCACTGAAGTCTAAACACAGAAAGGTCTGTGGAAGTTGTTTGGAGAAATGTATTAGCAATTGAATCTAGTGATGAGGTCATGGTGTGGTTTGTTGTTACTTGCTCATCCAAACATTTTCAATTGGATTTGTCAGAGGATCACTATAATACCTCCCATGAGCAAACAAGGGGTTCCAGGTTATTGTTTGCTGTGATCAGTAATTACCTATAATTCAAATATCACTCATACATTTGTACCCCTAATGAAAATTACCCTGTTTGAATCTGACTGCAGCCTTTATTGCTTGACTCCCGAATACATTACATTTATGCAAGAAATTATTATTCTATAAAGCTATTCAAAATTCCTAGACTGTCTTGCAATTCTTGCTCATCGACCTGTGAAATCAGCATTGCTCCTTTAGTGCAGATTTAGTTGCCGGGCTTGAACTGGGGGAGAGGAACATTAATATGCATCAAAATTTGAGCTTGAAAGGCTGCAAAAGGCAGGATTCTACTAAGTGTCAAGCTTCTCTACTTGCACAAGATTCATTTTCTTGAGGGTAAGGAGAGTAAGAGGCACAGAAATCTCAGCATGCTTACTAAAAGCAGGTAATTGAGCAGTTCTGTGGTTGAGGATTTGGCACCTTGCAACTTGCACCCTTAAAAGAAAGACATGCACAGGAGCTGAAGAAGCTTTTTTTTTCTTTGGTCAGGGGCATTGTGATGAAACCTGTGTCCAATAACATCACTAGATGCATCTCTTTGTGGTGTCATCACAGGTCTACACACAATGAGTTTGTACCCAAAAAGAAAGAAACCGGCCCAGGATTGCTAAACTGCTAAACTTGACTTCTTGATTGACTACTAAACTTGTTTTTATGAAGCTGGCTATCTATTTTATGAACATGTAGTTTAAGGGGTCATGCAAAAGTCCCAAGTCCAGGACTAAGTAAGAATGTTCTCTTCCCCTCTTCCCCTCCATTCATACCCCACCCCATTTTTTCCAACCCCCATCACATCTCTCACTGCAATATATAAACATTCTCATCTCTAATCCTTCTAATCCATGTTCAATTATACAATGTTCACATGCGCTGTGACTCATGCTTCGTCTGTGTGTTTTTCTCTGTGTCTTTTGTCTCCATTACCTTTTTTTCCTGATCATGTGTTCACATTTTTGTCCACGTTTTATGTCTTTCTCTGTTTTGTCATTGTGTTTATCTGCTTTTGCCATTGATTCATCACACCCCTCCAACACATCTGAACTCCTCTCCCCTCCGTCCCCTTCCCTTCTCTTCCAGAGCACATGTGACACACTCCGGAGTCACTCGGACAGTCTCGGATTCGCGCCGAACATGCTACCTAGTCACCCGTCTGTAGGCAACTTCGAGGAGTTTGCTTGTTGATGATGCAGGAGGCAGGGTGCGAAGAGGACAATTAGGGTTTGACAGCAAACTGTGATATAACTTGTATACTCCAAACTATGTGTAAGTCCACAACACAGTACATGATGACTAGCTCAGTAAGTCAGAAAATAAATGCCTGAATAGACACCAATCTCACCATAAAATACAAATAGGCAACACTTCCAAAACAATACTCAGGTTTTATTAGCATAACTCAGTGTCATCTTGATGCCACTTGTTTGTTTCATGTTGTGAAAATGCTAGTAAACTGTTATCAAAGATTAAAAAAAAAACTAAGCCAGAGACTCAAGAGCCTCTTTAGGCTTTCAGTGATTTTTGTGAACCAAAAAGCATCATTTGAAAAACGCCATTGAGAGTAAACTGAACAACAAGGCACACAATTGCACAAAAAAGTTGGAGAAGGTAAACTGGCGGCAACATTTACATCCGTCAACAAGTAGGAGTTTTTACTGTCATGTGTTCAACAGGCCTCATCGATTTTCTCTATGATAGTGCTCAAAAGAATTTCAAGAAGTCCAGAACATCCAAATTGTTTATCTCTGTTTACATTACATGTATATAAGTGCAATAATATGCATAATGTGTTAGAATAACCAATGTATTACCCTCACGTCTTAAATACTGGTTTTCAGGAGGAAAGAACAAAAGAAAGAGAGAGATCTGGTTCTGGTTCTTTGTGTCAGCTGTATTTTACGTTTGATAAGCATTGTGTTTCTGTTTGTTTATTTCTATGACCTATATATTCTGATATTATGAAATACAGATGAGACTTAAATTTTGCAGTTTGTCATACATTTATGTGGGTAGTCTGAAAGATCCAGGTTTAGCTGATCAAGCACCTCTGTCTCTTTCAACGATGGCCTGATGATGAATACATCCAAAGCTGCCCCAACCATACCTGTGAATAAAGCAGCTTTTAGAATTGATGGTTCGCTCAATTTCAGTCCAGTTTTGCTAACTCATCTGTCCCTCAGTCTGCTGTGAGTGAGTGAGTAATGGCAAACGGCTGATTTACTGGCTGTGTTTATTAAAAGGCATATCAGTGACAGGATATAAAGCAAAGATTGCAGTAGAACAGTGATTTATAAAATATATGCTGAATTCCTTTGGGGTTGCTTCAGTCCTAATCTCTTCCTTGCAGCTTTCACAGATCAGCGTTCAAGGCTCACCTAGCATATACATTTGTGGTGAATTCTAGAATTTACTGCAAACGTCTTCCTTTCTTCTCTGCATGCACATCTCATTACCTGCACACAGAAAGCTTGATGGCCTGCCACATGCTCAGAGCGTAGCAATAGAGTGAGGGATGGTATCACAAAGCATTCACCCTCGTTTAATTTCGCTTCTGCGTTCCGCTACACTGTAGAATTGCATTGTTTTATATCAATTACAAAGGGATTTCTAGCACATGTTATCCACATTTTAAAACAGTTGGTTGTGAAGTGTAAATCAACCTATATAATAAACAATATATTTAATCATCTCTTAATGGAGTGTGTATCTGTCATTGTCTTTCACATGGGTGTTTCTATGATTTGACATCTGGGGCTTAAGCCAAAACATCTGGGGCTTGTACTGGGGTCTGTTTTTTAAACACTTTCTAAGCACCACTTTAAGATCAACACCGAGGACTCATTATAAATCCACATCAGTTCCTCTTTTATTATATTAACAAATAACATTATAATCTCTTAACATGTTTATCTTAATGACTAAGTCTTATCACCTGTCACTCTTTTCTGTCCCCTTCTCTAACAGATCCAGACCTATTAGTTAGCCCTGTTTCCAACTGCTTTATGAAATCGCATAAAGTATACAACCTGTTCTCATACAGCCATATCTTGAAGGTGTGGTCTGAACAATGGTTTGGGGTTGATATCAGTAACATACATCAGGTTTAGCTTAATGAGGATCTTGTTTGGATAATAATGTATAGATTGAACTCATTGTAACAGTATGTATGAAAACGAATACAATTTCCAGTGACTGTTCATAACACAAGCTAAAACAACTGTACAGACATACAATAAACCCACAAAAATGGGATATTCCAGTAATTTTATAATCTTTTTTGTTTACTCTGAAAGACAGTCGTAAAATTATGTCTTCAATGCTAAAACATTTTAATTTGCAGCCTTTTTTCATCCAATTACCACCACTGTGATAATGCTAATTTACATTAGCACCTCTGCAGGACTTGCTAGCTAAACACAGCGTTAAATATGTTGCTGTTCATAGTTTTGTACATTGTTCTTGGTTTACATGGTCATATTATTCTAACTCAAGGTTGGGCAGAATACTTGGAATAGTAATGATGTAGTGATCAGTAGTGTAGAATACTGAATACATTGTCCTGACAAGAGAAAATACCTGCTAACTGTAATTTTTAATTAATTCACACTGTTCCTCACTGGCAACCTGTCCAGGGTGTATCCTGCCCAATGACCGGGGGGATAGGCTTCAGCACCCCCTGCGACCCTGAGGGAGAAGCAGCTTAGAAAATGTGTGTGTGTTCCTCACTGTTACTAATTGGCAGTTTTCTTCATGTTATGCTTTTGTGAATAAGTTTCATGAAAAATTCACTTATTTCACAGAATTTGCAACATTATTTTGGCTCTCACCGCCTACTTCAATTCACTGCAGCTCCCCTAATCCCACTGTTTCTCCCACAATCCAACTGCCCTCTCATGAACCAAGCAAACAATTCACCATATCTCAATAACACAGTCTTTCATTGGCTCATCATATTTATCAGTCTACTCAGGCTTAAGGAACAACAATATGCATCTTTAGAGTAAGTATTTACATACCATGCACTGATTTTTTAAATGGTTAAAAACAACAATTGATAGTGTTTCCCTTAAGTAGGGCATGTGTTTTTTTTTTTCATTTAGAGGATAAGTATTCTAAATACATTCTCCCAAATATGTTAAAAGGAACTGTATTCTGAGTGCTGCCTTAAAAAATGGGCTGAATACAGATACTTAATTTCTGGATTCTGAATGCGTATTCCCAGTACTTCTGTTATATCCCAACCCTGTTCACTCTTTATGTAGTCCTGTGTTCATAGCATGCTTTGAACAGCGCTTCAAATAGTAAGCTTCAAATGGCAGCTTGTAAAATTATTTCCTCTAAAGTATTTCGAGGTCAGAGCCATGTTAGCTTGCTTTGAATCAACGGACAGAGACAGTCTAGTGATGCTGGTACACACACACACATTACACTTGCAGCAGAGTGGCTCATAAGATAGTGGCTGATTATGACTGGCTATCAATAAGAAACGAGGCAAATTTGATTCACCTTTAGCAGCTTTTGTTGACAAAAGCAAATGAGGTCTGTTAAGTTGAATCTAGATTCTGATTCGCCAGTTTCTTGATCAGAGAATGCTCTAGGCTTCAATTTAACTTGAACAATTTTTATTTTTGCATATCACACATGGAAGAAGAGTTCAGCAAACAAAAGCAAATATTTTAAATGCATGAAAGAGTAACAAAAATACGTAAGCTTTTCATTTAGAGCATTTTTGAGGAGCCTGAACTTCCCTTGCCTTCCCTTTGACAGACAGCCAATGACAAACTCTCAGGTTTACATAGTGGTTATGGGAGGCAAATCCAGCCAAAAAGGAAATGAAAATGAAAACAATAAAATGTAAATGCAAACCTCTTTTTGCCATTTCTTTTTCCAAACATCTGCGCAAATATCCTGCCGAAATTGAAAATGAAATGAAATACCTTCATTTGCAATTACATTTTTCACATGAGCACGAGCTGTTTGTGAGAAAAATAAAAATAAATTGAAAACAGCTATTTATCATTTCATTTTAGTCATTATTCTGTTTTGTTTATGGCCAAATCATGAAAAAGCTAACAGAGAAAAGAAAACACAAACTTGACTTTGGAATTGGCTTTTCTTCATGAAATGTAGAATACGTGTTAAAACTAAAATCAAAATGCAAAGTTTACTTTCTTATTTCGTTTTCATAGCAATCGGCTGCATATCTGACAAAATTAAAATGAAAATGCAAAAGGAATAAATCAACAGCAAAGTTTTCGGCGTGGATGCGCTTTAACTGTCAGAATGAAAAGGCAAATGTAAATGAACATCAGCGCCACCTGCTGGAGATTTACTTTTCATTTTCCACTTTTCATTTTCTTTTTCAAACCGACCAACATGCAAATATATGTTAATTAGCACTAAGCGGGGCTACAGGGTGCATTTTAGGACATCCTCAGCCATCCAAGAAAAAACACCATCATGTCTCAAATCTGGTGACCAAATGGCCCCAGAGAAAAGGTATCAGACCAAAAGGCCTCAGAAAGAACTGTGAAAATGTTACACTGGCATTTATATCGAGATACACAATAGTTTTCTTAGTTACACGAACCAGTCTATGCTCGACCAGGCTTGTGTTTGGTCTGATACCTTTTCTCTCAGACCGTTTGCTCTGATGGTGTTTGGTCTGATGTTCAGTTTCACCAGATCTGAGTCATGACGGTGGTTTTTCTGGAGATTTGAAGTATTTTATCTTGAGGAATGATGGCGATTCTGATGTGGACGGCTGAGGATGTCCTAAAATGTACCCCATAGCCCTGCCTAGTGCTAATTAACATATATTTGCATGCTGGTCAGTTTGAAAAAGAAAATGAAAAGTGGAAAATGAAATGTAAATCTCCAGCAGGTGGCGCTGATGTTCATTTACATATGCCTTTTCATTCTGACAGTTAAAGCGCACTAGCGCCAAAAACTAAATCACAGACGGCCACTTTGCTGTTGATTTATTCATTTAGCATTTTCATTTTCATTTTGTCAGATTTGCAGCCGATCGCTATGAAAAAGAAATAAGAAAGTAAACTTTGCGTTTTTATTTTAGTTTTAACACATATTCTGAATTTCACGAAGAAAAGCCAAAGCCAAAGTGAATTTTGTATTTTCTTTTTTCTGTTAGCTTTTTCATTTTAGATTTGGCCATGAAAAACCAGAATAACAACTAAAACGAAATGACAAATTTATTTTTATTTTTGTCACAAATGACTCGTGCTTATGTGAAAAATGAAATTGCAAATGAAGGCATTTCATTTCATTTTCAATTTTGGCAGGATATTTGCGCAGATGTTTGGAAAAAGAAATGGCAAAAAGAGGTTTACATTTACATTTTATTATTTTCATTTTCAATTCCTTTTTGGCTGGATTTGCCTCCCGTAGAGTGGTATCCTTCTTGTTCATAACACCCCTTAAACTATACTGTAAAAAGTGGCTCATCAGATCTATTTAAAAATGACTTCATTTGGTAACAAGTAAATTAACTAATCAACTTATAATAAAATAAATATTTTTATTTTATAAGGAGAGAAACCTTTTACAGCGTAGGGGATACATATAATATACAGTATATTACATAGTAGATAATACACCATCAATGGTCTAAGATGGTGTTTTTTAAACAAAGCTTTAGGATTGATATTAGTTACATAACTTCAGGGGCAGTATAGTGGGCAAGTGATGGCCAGTGCCACCCTAGTGTTAAGCAGGGCCTCCCTTCTAGTGACCATAACTGTGCAAAGCGAGTGAAGCAGTACAGTGAAATAAGGTCTTGCTGCACTGTATAATTGATTAGATGTTTTACAATGATTACCTACCAAGGACACTACCAATCACTTAAGAGTGTCTGTTAGCGCAGCACTCTACAGCAGTGTACACTGTGGGATGCCAATGTAACAAGTGTAGAGAGCAAGTGACTCCAAACTTCATGTTTCGAGATAAATCACTGTCCTGCAAGCTTATTTTTATATGACTGGCAGTGAAACTAGCAAACAGGCAAGTAAACACTGTTCAAGAATCATCAGATCACATTATTCATTTTGCTGGAAGCAGCGATCATAGCTATTCTTTAGACCTCGTGTGTCAAACACAAGGTCTGCATGCCAGATCAGGCCCACCACACAATCCTATCTGGCCCACAGATTATTTTAAATTTCTATTAATATTAGTCTGTTTCACAGTGCACTGCACTACAGTCCCCAGCAGACACTGCAACATAGTGTGCTCCAGCTCTACTACCACAACAACAGCCTATGGGACAGCAGTTACACCTACACCATTCTACGCAATTCCACAGTCATATAACCAAAATACATTTTAGCTGTAGTTCAACCAATAAAAACACTTTACATTAGCTTAGTAGCTCAGAAACTGAGCCCAAGTCTAAATGAACTTAGAGCAAAGAAAGCATGCCATGTGTCTGGTTCATCCAAATAGGTATGTTTTAAAAGGCAGAGCACCTGGGGACATTTAAATTTGGAATCTTTCAAGTGTCTATGTAATGTTTCAAAGTCTATAACAAGTATCTGTATTTTACTGCTGAAGTTTTTGTGGTTTTTAAATAAACAATGGCCACTTTGGGTTATAGCGCAGCTAATAACACCCCTGCTTTGGACATTTACATTTACAGCATTTAGCAGACGCTCTTATCCAGAGCGACTTACAAGAAGTGCTTTGTCAATCTAGAGAAAGTATCTTTGCTAGTTACCAATAGCTTAGAGAAAAAGACGGTCCTGAGCTCAGATACTGCTAGAAACAAAATGTCACTGCAGACACCAAGAGAAAAAGAAACGCAGAACTCTGTGCCATTCAATGCAATACAATAACAATAAGATACAATACAATACAATAAACTACAATACACAGTGCAGTACAATAAACAATGGAAAAATACTCAGTGTAGTAATAAACAGTGTAGTAAGTAGGTAAACATTTATTTTTATGGAGCTTTTTTCAAGATATACTAGAAAGCAACAATTAAAATAAAAATAAATAAAAAACTAAAATATCACCCACAAAAACATAAAACTAGCTGTGTCCAACCACAAAGGCTAATGCAACCAGATGTGCCTTGGTTTAAATAGCTTCTTAGATCCAGTGTGTCTAATATCTAAGAGCAAACTTTTCCATGGCTTAGGAGCAAAAATCTTAGCTTAAAAAGCTTAATTGCTTAGTCCTAGGAACTATTAAGAACCCTTGGCTGGAGGACCTCTGTGTCCTAGCATTTGAATACAGGACTAACAACTCAGAAATACACTCATCTTCATGCACCGCCTGGAATCAAAATTTTAAAATGTACTCTTTAAGTTGCAGGCAGAGATGCCAGAACTAGTGTAATATGCTCCCTTCTGTTGATCATTGTTAGTAAGCAAGCAGCAGCATTTTGGACCAAGTGAAGCCGTGTCACAGCTCCTTGACTAAGACATGAATAAAACTTTACAATAGTCTAACTGTGATGATATGAAAGCGTGAATAATTCTCTCTGTCATGAAAGGCGAGCATTTTTCCTGATTTTAACTATATTTCTCAATTAAACACAACAGACCTGTACATGCTTTTTTATACACATTAAGAAATTTAGTTGAGAATCAAAAATGATGCCCAAATTCCTCATAGATATTCTTGCTCTGGCTGTCCTAAACTCTAGTCTTTGGGGTCTTTGGGACACACTGCCTTGTTTAATGCTACTCCAACTCATGAACGGCTTGATAATTAGCTGGATAAGGTGAGTCAGAAACCTGTACAGGGCAGTGGCTCCGCACAACTGGCATTGAGAAACCTTGTTCCACCTAGCTAACTGTTTTTTCCTATTATCTAAGATTATCAGCTGTGGTAGATAACATAGACACTAACTTAGTATCTCTGAAGTGGTTTCCCATTCAGTTCCTCAAATTCCCGTTCAAACAAGGGAAACGTTTCACAAACAATGACCTACAATGAGTTCAAGGTATTCAAACACCTGGCAGCCCTCTGCACCAGAGAGTGCAGCACGGCATGGTATGGGTACTAAACTGTGAACGAGCATTGCACTGAACACTCTCAGCACTGAACATGATCATAACACTAAGACGCAACTGTCCATACTCTGCCTGATCAAGTACTGCGTCCATTTCCAGACATAGGCAGAGTCCTCTGGAGGTTGTGCAGTGATCAAATCATTTCTTCTTCAGCCGCTTCAAGTTCAGATTCACCTTTGCACTTGGTTTTATGTGGAGTCACAGACAGTTGCTAGATTAAGTGACCCTTATTAGTCCCACAACAGGGAAATTCCAATGCATTTAACCCATCCATGAAGTGAAACACCACATACACTCTAGTGAGCACACACACACTAAGGGCCAGTGGGCAGCCCGATCCACAGCGCCTGGGGAGCAGTTAGGTGTCTTGCTCAAGGACACCTCAGTCATGTGCTGTTGGCTCTAGGGATTGAACCAGCGACCTTCCAGTCACGAGGCTGGTTCCCTGACCTCCAGCCCATGACTGCCCCAGTAGCTAGTGGGTTTTTAGAAATGGTGGTTGTCTGACTCAAGTGACAACATATTAGAATTCTGTAACTATTGCTTTTGGCCAGTTAATAGTTGCACTATTTCAGGACAGGCATTCAAGTATGGAATGGACAACTTAGCAGTAAAAAAAATAAATAAATAAGCACAAAACATGTGATCACAGATTTGTAAGCATTCTTTCACCTCTCAAAAGGCTACTGCAAACCAGACGCTTGAAGTAGACCAAGTGTCCAGTAAAAAAAAAAAAAAAAAAAAAAAAACACCTCTTACTAGCAGCGGAATAGCTTAAACTTAGTCCTAGACCTAAAATCCAAGATTAAGTGACGTGGTTTAAAATTTACACAGAAAGGGAGATAACATAGAATATGATAAACAAACAAATCCCAAGCATCTGTTTTCACCTCAACTAATGTTACTATCCTAGTCACACAGTATTTCTTTCTTTTAGATCAAAAAACATATTTGTGAAGAGGTAGTTCTGTAAATGACTTGTAATCCATTAAATCTGTATTAGTAGATTGTCCAAATGAGCTTGAGCTTGATGTTTAACTGTGACTTTTTTTTTAGTATACATGTACATGTGTACTGTCTGCTAGGCATATCAGCACATCACTTCTCATTAAGTGAAGAAAACAATAGAAAGCATTTTTATGAACACTTCTTTGGACTTGACCAGTGATGTCCAACCATGGTCCTCGAGAGCCACGTTCCTGCTGAGTCTAGTTCCAACCTGTGTCCAATAAGCTGCCCCAACAAGATTCCATTAGTAACCTCCATGCAGATCAAATGGTCTGCACTATTTCTAGCTCCACCCATATGTCCTGGTTCAGTACCCTGGCAAGATGGTTAAACAAGGGTTACTGTCCAATAAACTGTAACAGGAGGTTTGGAAGCTAACCATACAATCGCTTGTAATATTGTGTTCATGACCTTTCTCAGTAGCTCAGACTTCTCCAAATTCCAGTTCCATGATGTCACTTCAACATGGTATTCATTCTAGTAGGATGACTAATAGCATCATGCTTTGTGTTCTCAGCAGATTTTCACATTTCTACTAGTGGGTGATATGCTGTTTGTGTATTAAGTCAGTAAACACAGGGGGATGCAGTGCTCTATGCAAGATTATTAATGCAAACTCATTTTCTGCACTGTTAATTATAAATGGCCACAGCCTAGATTCAATTAAAAAATAATGAATCACTAATCAAAGCACTTCCATGTAAAGGTTTTTAAGAGCTCTTTATATGCACACCTCAGCCAAAGCTCACTGTTGGTGCCCATTTCTTCTGACCTCAAACAGTGTTGTAAAATTCAGAATTCCCAATTGTCATGATCCCATCAAAAGATTTCCTGAGCACTTGGAGTGTGTTCTGATCAAGACCGGGTGCTCCGTCATTCCTACATTAAGTGGTCAAAGATGCTCCTGAATACAGTAAGCTTGGCTCAAATCTCTTTCAATGGCAAGTAAATTGTTGACCTGATCTGCAACCAGAGGGATCAGAACAAAATCTGGTTCTAAGCTGGCTTCCTGTGGACAGAGTGAGACTGAGTATGACCCTGGCTTTAAGTGCCATCACTGAGATGAAGACTGGAGTATAAGTCAGTATATGGTTTAACACCATTTTTTTGTCATTTTTGTCTAAGAAACTAATCTAAAACCTAAATTGGCTGAAGAGTATTTCTACAATTTACCTTTATAAAGAAGAAAGTTCCCCCACATCTGCCCAACTCCACCCCTTTCCCTGACCAGGTGTACTACATTGCAAAAGTTTTGAACCCTTAATCATCAAGCATCGAGCTCTGCTGTTAGAAAATAATCAGGGGTCACTGATCATGTAAGAGTTCAATTCGTACATGTAATAATTAAATTTTGAAAAAATGTATTAGATTTTTACTTCAGCTGAAATTTGACTGGCTGTATATTTATCCCTCATGCATTTAACTTAGGATAAATACATTAGATCTTTTAGGAGAGCTTAGGGGGTGTGGTCATGCAAAGGGTGGGTGAAAAAGGGGCACTTATTGTAGTGTGTAGTTGTGTCCAAGGAGAGTGGTCTTTGTGTTTTTTATTTGTCTACCCTCATTTACCTCCTGCCTGTGTTTCATGTTGGGGTAGCACCGGGCATTTCACTGCCTCTGTTGAGTCTGTTGAGTTCAAAATAAAACAGCATTTATCTGTACATACAATGTTGTCCATGACTACGTCTGTGCTTATTCAGTATTTTAATCCTCAAATCACCTTATCTGAAGGTAAATAATGACATTAAGCCAAGCCTGTATAATACACTAAACTAAGTAATGATACACACTCTGAGATGTAAATAAGTAATTTAGGCCCAATCCCATTTCTTCTTTTTACCCCTACCCCTTATTTTCATGTGTCACCCTGACCCCTTGGAACTGAGTTACAAGAGGTAGTGGTTGAAATCTTGCCCTATGAAATGGGACAAATAAAATAAATAAATAAATAAATTTTAAAAATCTCTTCATTAACAGCTACTGGCGCTGCTCTGCAGGCAATCCAGCCGGTCTTCAGTAGCAGAGGAGGGAAAAGCTCAGCAACCTCGCCGCTGGGCTTTAGTTACATTTAGGGCATCATATGCTTTCAAAGAGGGCGTATAAGACAATTATTTATTATCGCCCACCGTTAATTCTTTGGTGATACTCACCAGGTTCTTGTTCGACTTTTCCCGTTCCACCTTAAATGGTGCAGCAGTTATATATACCTGCATTCTGGCACTTCAGGAGTCAATACCGCTGGACTATTTAAGGTGGGGAAAAAAAAAAAATCTGCCGGGAGTCTTTCTTCTTTTAGGAAATTTCAGCCTTTTTTTCTGCATAACTTCTTGGGAAATTCTTGGACCATCTTGCATGCATGACATTTTTAAGGATCTACCCTCAGATTTGCCATGATGTTCAGGTCGGAAGACTATGAGTGCCATTCCAAAAGCTTCAGCGTGTCTTTCTTGTTCATGGTGGATTTTGTGGAATGTTTTGGATCACTGTCCTGTTGTAGAAGCCAGCCTCATTTTCTCAACTGACCGGTCACATCTGCTTCCAGATTTCGCTGAATTTAGTGGAATCCGTTCTTCCATCTACCTGTGCAATGTTTCCATTGAAACTCGTTGCCATACAACCCCACCACCCTTTTTCGTCAAATACTGCTCCTTTTTCTCTTCCAAACATATCTTTGGTGAATGTGGCCAAAGAGTTTCATTTTTACTTCATCAGACCCCAGCATTTGTTTCCAAAAGATTTGCATACTTCAGACATGATGAGGTCATAAAAGTCTTCACTTGCTGAGTCAGAGAATTTATAACACACTCTAATTGTCATCAGATGATGTCGATGATAAGTAGAAATCTTGACCTGTTTAACCAGTCCCAATAATACAATAAAGGCCTAATAAGTTCTTCACCACACTATCATAATTGTTTAGAAGAAACAAAAAAAGAGGGTTTTTTTTTGGTATGGTTTATTTTTAAATAGAGTTGATTTAATTAGACAAAACAATCAAAAAAATAAAAAATAAAAGATAAATATCGAAACCATCCAAACAAAATATATAGCACCTTGCACAGTCCGTTTTCAGACTGCTTATAGTGGACATGAAGATAAAGATGTAAAATAACAGATCACAAATTATCGCAATTAAGTCAATTGTCATTCCGAGACTGTGTGGAGAACCACCTTTTCTACTCATGCTTGGCATTAAGCAAAAACTGCAAACCTTTAATAGTCATAACATGCCAAATGTGAATATTCATGATCTGATGGACTGCACGCTCTGATTTCTCTCTGTATTTAAGCTGCATCAACACATAACATCCACCAAAATATATACTGTACATTAACTAGTCTGATGTTTGAACACACATCTGGAGGTATTTCAGTTTGTGTAAAAGGAATAGTTCAGTCAACAGAAGCTAATGTTGTTAACAATGAATGAAAGTAAATAGCCACTTATTAGCAGTGCGCAAATGGAGGAGCTCATTGGTGGCTAGCACCTCCCATTTGTTGTTAGCCATGTTAGCACGTTTGGTCGAGCTATTCCTTTAAATATCAATGCATTTGCCCTGCTGCAAAAAGAAAGTGTCTCCAAAGCACTGCCTACTTGTCAGAGGCAAAGAACTACAACAACGTGACTTTTTCTCCACTCACAAGGAAAAACAATTCATATTTGAGAAACCATCAGTAATGTTGTTTAAAATTGATATGTCATACCCATGGGATGTGCTTAGTTACTAATGACCATGGGTGTGGAGAGTGGACAGCTGAGCCTCGTGCTTGCTGCTAGTCGCAAGGGACCAGCAACTCATTGTATGAGCTCAGCGAGAGAATACTACATCAGAGTTTATGGAAACTGTCATAGCCTTCTGGTTTTCGTAATAGCCTGTCCATGATATGTAATAGAGCCATATTTATCTGGGAACAGCAAGAGAGAGAAGATTAATAAAATCTATTAATATTACTTGTCAAGATGACAACAGCTCTACAGCTTGATTAAAAGCTAATGCATACCCAATTAATCAGTTAGCTAATTAGCTATAGTGAGAAAACCATATGTCAACTTCATAGGACCAACTCAGCAGTTGTACAAGCACCATTAGGACATTTCACAAATACTGGAAAAAACCTATGTACACTTTCTGCTCTGCTGTGAATGTTCCAGAAACTTAATCACAATGTCATCACCATTAAATGTCAGTTTTCATTGTTATTGTCAACTAGTGTCATAATTCCTACTTGAATCTACAGTACAGTGGATCTGGCATTCAAGCAAATAGGTATCATAATCATTCTACCAACACACTGACTTCTACATGAGGACCACAGTTTTTCTTACTTAAATTTTGAGGACCACAGTTTTTCTTACTTAAACTGGTTGGTGGTTAAATTACTTGTCCTTTTATTTCTTCTTTCATGCACTATGCTGTGCTAACAATCACTGTGGAATATTAAAATTATCCATGAGCTGTGCAATAGTTTCACTTATGCATGAAAATAAATTTGACAACCAATGTTGAAAGTAAAATTAGTGCTGCTTTAACAAACAACTTGTGTTCAGGTATGGAAAAAAACCCATAAAGTGAAAAGCAGCTGAATAATTATGTTTTCAAGACAGTTACATTCACTCTAATGTTTGAGACACTAAAATACAGAATCTTAAGATTTGAAATTCATATTTTATCATACTCAGTGATGCTGTATTTATAAGTCTCAACAATGTAAAAGACTCCAAACACCCTCAGGATAAAGCAGGGACAGAAGTTGGGATACACATTTTTGATACTTAAGCTCAAGCAGCATTTCCATAGTACATACTAACAAACATACCAAGCCCCTTTTTGTTTGTTTTCTTTGTACTTAGAGGAGAAATCTATTTATGTTCATTGCTAGGGTGTCACACAAAGAAATAAAAACACACTGCCAAACACTACTGTTTGTTTTTTTTATCAAAGTGACGAAAATTCGATGTTTACCACGATCTGATGTTTCTAGCATCAATAATGTTTTTTTTTATGTAACGCAGTTAAGGACCAACATCCTTAGTCTCAGGACGAACACTCATCCATACACATCAAACACATTCCAAAAAAAGTCCTCAAAATTAAATATATTTCTCATGAAAGAAGCGAGAGGAGGGGTGGTTGACATACATTGTAGTCCAGAATGCCACAGCTCCTCTGGGCTGGAAGACAGTGCAGTGAAGTTTCTGATCCCACGGCTGCGGCCGGACACGTTCTCGCACTGACCGATGCGTTTGATCAAAAAGCTTTACATTAAACTAAGGCCACAATGTTCTTCCAGAAAATGACTGCAAATGGAAAGAAAAAAAAGACATTATTAAAAATGAGAAGTTTTCTGTTTTTTTATTTTATGCATAATCCATTTTTAAAGGGGAATTCCACCAGTTTTCCCAAATGCCTGGATAATTCAAGCGTTGACATGTAAAGCAAGTCCTCCAAAGGTTTGATGTGACACCTAACATTGTAGAGAAACTCACTGACTGACCTTCTTTACAGCGGTGCTGATAGCAACCAGGGATTGTGACATCTACACTGCAACATAGGCATTTCATTTACTATCCAAAATGACCAGTAAACCAACATGTCTTCTGAGTCTTTATATTTAATGTCACTGATTATAAAATTGTGGTAAATCTGAAAAAAAAATTCACTTTTCCTTACAGCACCTTGCATGTAGCTCTCTACCATGAATGGATTTTAAAAAAGTATGTTGTAGGCCAAAAGTTGATCTCAAAACTACTGTTAAACTGTTTTAGGCACCAGGCAGCGTATTTGTAACTATTTCATGTAATAACTTTTTGTGAATTTTTACATGCTTTAGGAGGCATTAAATGCTTTGGACACCACTATTGTGACCAATCACAATAAAACGTCCATTGAACCTGTATATACCTATCCAGCAACAATGATTTAAAAAACAATGCAGAAATTTTTAAGAATCAGTTAAAATCCCTTTGTAAAACATGTAAAAAATGCAAACAGTCATTCAGAGAAGTATCCACAGTAATGATAAGAAGCAGATGTGAGAAGTATTTAATGGCTCTAAAAGATCCACTGCAGAACGTCCTCACATAAAATTGTTATGAGTAAGCTGTCAGAGAGAGAAAGTTTTTATGATAAGATTTTCATCTAAAATGTATTTTTAAAATGCAAACAGAGTGGAGCAGTTCAGGCAGGGCAGTCTAAGGCACAGTAGCATCTAAAGAAAACTTTTTTTCCCAGATTTACCATAATTTTACCATTATCAACAGGACATAAAAACTCAGAAGACGTGCACATTTACTGGTCATTTCGATAGTCCATAAAATGGCTAATGTGTGTTCTAGACCCCTGCTTGCTATCACCACCACTGTGTGTGTGGTCGGGGGGGGCGGGGGCAGGATACTGAAATGACCTCTGTGAGGTCACAAGCTTACATACACTCTGCAGTTTTGTGCATCTTTGAATGAAGGCATGTGTCCTTAGCAGTGATTAATCAGAGGCATTGTCGCATTGGGTGCTCATCCATGGAGTCCAGCTGCTATGTGTGTGACACAGGAAGCTTATACTCTGCACAACATCTGCAGTTGTTCATTTTTTCCACTATTACATCATATTGTTTGCTAAAGTAAAGCAAACAACAACTCTGCAAAGAAGGTCTTAAGTTTCTCTACAATGCACCATTTAATATCAAAATACTAGAATTTTCCTTCAGGTTAATATAAAAATTAGATGCCTGAAATTTAAGGCCTTACAGGACTATTACTACGCAGTATCCAGGCAGTTGGAAATGGTAATATAATGAGATCCCCTGAAGAGATGACAGAAAGATAGCAAATGGGGGTGGGAGGGGAGGAAAAACACAAAAAGAGAGAAAGAATACAAGTGTTCAAGTATGTGTGTGTATATGTGTGAAATATTAACAGCAGGGCTGGAGCGAATGGGGAACACACCCTACGGCTTTAAGGCACTTCAGCTGCTCCCCCTGCTGGTCTGACTGTGATCTGGCGCAGGGTTGCTGTTTATCTCCTCTTCCTCCTCCTCCTCCTCTTCCTCCACCCAGCCTCCCAGACGGAGGGGGCTGGGCAACACCAGGCTCGCCGTATGGGTCGACTGCATCTGAGGCGGGGGTGCTGGGTTTTGGAGAGACAGGATGTGAACGACTTTTATATAATCATATAAATTAATCAATAAATGACACATCTGTACCTCCTACTGTAATAACTCCAGTGGATTTTAAAATCATACGGTTAATGTAGACACAAATCGAGCGTAGTTCAACATATTTAATGGAAATGAAAAGTAATACCCTAAATGCAATATATGCATATTGTTGCGGTCCAAAGAAAAACTCTCAAAAATGGTAATTTCACAGGAGGTCAAAAATGTTCTTTAATTTCAAAGTAAGTTAATGTGAAGTGATTTTGTTCCAAGCAAATTTGGACCATTTCTACTGATCCATTCATCACGAAACTGGCACACAGTGTAAAGAGCAGCTGCCAGGCTCAAATTATGTAGCAGTCAGCAGTCATTGTGGTAAATCAAACGATTAAAAAAAAAAAGAAAAAAAAATCGATAAAAATCTAGGTGCATGATTTCTTTGGACAACAATGATAATCTGTGCCACAAACCCCAGCCCTCAGTCACTCTGGACCACATAACAAATTAGAGTCTGAAACACTGTCAGGTATTACAACATTTTCTTAAAAGTGGCTCTGTCCGAATATACAGCTCACCCGCAGAGGCGCCAGTGTCCCTCATGGCCACAGGAGGCTGAAACTGGCCTGGTCCATGCTGAGACTGGAACTTCTGCTGGTGGACCTAAAACAAATCCATATTAATGTAGGTTAAAATTAAACATGTCAGTACAGTACATTAACATTTGCACAAAACTTGCTGATATTTACAAAAAGAATACCCATATTCTCAGCCAATAGCTGTCCTTCTACTAGTCAACCCTCACTCCTTATATTGTTGATATTTAAAGAAAAGTATTTTTTAAAATATTTTTTAAATGGCATTTACACTTTCCACCTGCCCTTGCTCTTGGCTTTAGCAAGACACCAAAACAGAGCAGAAGAATGAGGCAGCTTTATCCCAGAAGTTCAAAAGAAGCAGAACCTTATTTTTAAAGCAAGCCTAGTAGAATAAATAAAGTGACAAAAAAATAAAATAACAATAAAACAAGCTCTAATGTCATTAATCTGTGAAAATAAAATCTAATGACATACATGTTTTTATACACACAAAATCCAAAAGGAACGACAGATTTCTCAAAATGTAGTGGAGTAAAAAGTAAGATATTTGACTTTGAAATGTAGTGGAGTGAAAGTAAAAAGTTGCCCAAAATGGAAATATTTAAGTAAAGTACAGATACACGAAAAAACTACTTAAGTACAGTAACTAATTACATTTACTTAGTTACTGTCCACCACTGTTTACTTCCATATACATCAATGGAACCAGACTTTTTTACAAGTAATTTTGGGCCGTTTCTATTGGTCCACTCATCATGAAATTTACATACAATGTAAAGGACAACAGATATTTTCAAATTATGTCAACAACTGAAACATGGAGAGGTTTTGTTCCAACAGCAGCGATATTATGCTTATTAATACGACGGTGCATCTGAACTGGTTTGTGTCTTACTGTAATAAAGCTCATATCAGTGCAGCTTGCTAAAGCTGCTCTTTGGAAGAATAAGTGAGAGTTTATAACTCATTTGTTATATGAAAACCGTTTTCATGTAAGACTGAAGCTGAATCGAGATTAAAATTGACTTGGTATGGAACTTGCACTGAAAATAGATTTCTGAATTCTGAGGGCACACGTACAAATTATATAAGACTTAAGGCCATAAAAATAAATGAGCACATCCTGATGATGTCTAGATAATGTGCATATAGAACAGATGCTAAAAGTCTACAGAAAGTGATTATTGTAACACTGGAAATTAGTTAATGTGCACAAAAAATCCACTACAATATAGTTTTGTTAAGGGGTCACCCTGTTAGCGTTGTTTTACCACCATTTAATTTCACTTCTTTATACTGACAGTTCATTAGTTCATCTGAACCCTGTAATGTAGTCAGTGTGCAACATACCCCCTGGCATGACCGGGGACAGGGGGCTTGGGGACAGGGGGGTCCTTTGCTGGCCTATGACTTCAGCATTGGCTGGATGCTACATTACTTTCCAGGGCTCTACAGATGCTAGCTTCTATGGCACCAAATTGTTTGGTTGAAACAGTGCTGTTTCACCTTGTTAACATTAGCTTAGCTAGCTTGCTATCAACACTGCTCACCACAGAGCAGGTTCAGTTCTGATTAACTCCATCTATAGCAGGGGTCTCAAAGTGCTGGCCTGTGGGCAACATCCAGCCCGCGATGCAGTTTCATACGGCCCCTCACAGGTTAACAAAATAAGCATAAATCTGGCCCACAATTAAATTGAGTTATTTATGCTTTATTGTCTTAATTTTTATATTTTATCTTAATTTGTTGTATTTTGGTGTTTTTTGTGTGTGTGTGTGTGTGTGTGTGTTTTTGCTTACACAGCATTGCCTGGTGATTAGCACTGCGTAAGTCCAAACCACTCGTAGGCTGCACGTCTCTACGCATATGTGCTCACCATTCCCGGCAAAAACTTTCTGTTAGCCAAAATGTCTCTTTCGAAACTCTCAAAAAATAAAATAAAAGTTGACTTGGAGCACAGACAGTTTCAAGTGAGGTGGACGATCGATTATTTATTTGTTGAGTTTAACGCGACTGCCGTGCCTAAGGAGCACAATCTTAGGCGTCATTATAGCACTAAACACGCAGAGCAGTATGCTGGGTATGAGGGAGAGGAGAGGGAGAGACGAGACGCTCATCTTCGCAAAGATCTTTCCCTGCAGCAAAACTATTTCCAGCGAGCGAAAAGAGAAAGTGATGCTGCAGTTGAGGCAAGCTATGTGCTAAATGAGCTCTTTTGGTGAGCTATGTGGTGAGTGAGCTCTTTTGGCAGCTTCCCCGCCAAAGCTGTGAAGCCGTTTACAGAGGGACAGTTTCTGAAGGACTGCATGCTTCAGGCTGCTCATATCCTTTGCCCAGAAAAGGCGAGTTTATTCAGAAACTTAACTCTCACTGCGAATACTGTAGCCGAGCGGATCAGTGAGTTGTCTGCTGATATTTATGATCAGCTGTGCACCAAAGTGCGAGGATTCAGTGCATATTCACTAGCGCTTGATGAGAGTACAAACATGAATGAATATAGTTGAATAATACATAGTTATTATATTAAAATAGTTGATTTTCCTTTTTCTCACTGCTTTTTGTCGCGATCCTTTAATCTGGCCCCTCATTGAAAACACAGCCTGGTTAGTGTTCTCAACTCTAGCCTGCTGAGCTAGGCTAACACTAGTGTAATATTAGTTAGCAGTCTAAAGGTGCCATTCACCACAGTACAGGCTTGGTTCCCACTAACTGATGCAAACTTGAGACAGAAAACTCTGACAGAACAAAATCAAGTATGAGCAAAGAAATCAACTGTTGTGTATATGTAGCTATTAGCCAGTTAGCAGTCACTGGACTACCCATATTTCTTTTCTTTGGTGTTTTATGGTTCTGAGGATAACAGATGGAAAAAGAAACTGTAACTGGTCTCGTGTCCACACCAGAGCAGTACAGCACAGTATAGCCTGGATAATCTTTTGGCCCTGAGCATGTTTGCTCTACTTAAAAATACTGCAACTACTATAACCACTGACACTTTTAGAGTAAGTGCTTCATTTGCAGTGTACAACATGGAGATAAATCGTATTAGAGATGCACAAAATAGGTGCACTTACCTCATGCATGTATATGGCATGCAGGCTCATTTCTGCAGAAGCAAACTCGGACAGCAGGGCCGTGTTGGACTGACCAACGATCTTGGAGTCACTGGCAGACATGCTAGATTAAAATGAAAAAGTTTAATACATCAATTTGCTGCAGGTTCATTTTGATAAGAGCCTATTAGCAATGCTATTTAATTTCCTAAGCTTTCCTAATTCAAATGACTGGAACTATTGTTCTAAATGAAAGGGCAGTTCAATTAGCTTCAGTGTGATGCTAATTTGAGTCATTAGCAGTGTTGTTTAATTTCCTAATTTATTTTAATTACTTAATAATTCAACTGACAGAGAGTTATTGCCTTAATTTGTTTCAAATAAAATGGACTTGGTAGGGAGTTATTTACAGACCAATAATACAGTAAGGCATTCAGATTAACAAGCTGGCATGACTAATGTATTCATTTTTGCATTCATGTTTTGTTCGTTTTCACACTATTTGCCCTGGCTCAATAAACTTTGAATTAAAGTATGATGTTACAGTTATGGTCTGTGGTCAAGAGCACATGTACCTGTCTGCAGCAGTGCGGTCACTGTGGTACATGGGGCCTTCATGGTGGGGGTGGGCAGAAGGCAGGAGAACATGTGAGCGGGAACGGCCTGCATGGGGCTGCTGGGAGGAAGAGAGTGAGGCCAGCACGCTGGCTGCGGCAGAGGCTGTGCTGCTTGGAGGAACGAAGCGACGGTTCCACCCTGGCAAACCAGATGCCGTCAGCACTGGGTGGGCTAGCACACTTGCCAACAGATTGTCAGGCTGTGAGGGAAAACGGCCAACAGACACAGCAAAGCACAGAGTAAGTAATTAGTAGAGGTGGTTAATATGTCAGAAATATACATGATACTTCAAGACATTCTCACAATACATGATAAGCTTCACAATGTCTCATCTGATAAGTTGGAACAGACAAAAATTAATCAGCAGTGCAAAAATTTAACAAACTATCAAAAATTTAAATTTTATTCAGTGTTTCACATACTGCACCACACTAAATCCAGTTAAACAAGACTAATTATGCTCCTTCTTGTAGTGGAACATGCAGTTAGTCAGTGTTCTTTAAGCACTGACAATATTCACAATATGCTAAGAAAAGCTTTTTGTAATCCTCCTTGTTCTGCTGGTGATTTTAAATATGCATTCTACAATTTCTCAAATGAATGCCCTGAGTCTCTCTATAATTAAAAGTACCTGGGAGTTACTTGAGGTGTGTCATACACTATATTGCCAAAAGTATTCACTCACCCGTCCAAATAATTGAATTCAGGAGTTCAAATCACTTCCATGACCACAGGTGTATAAAACCAAGCACCTAGGCATGCAGACTGCTTCTACAAACATTTGTGAAAATATTCCAGTCAACTGTCAGTGGTATTATAACAAAGTGGACGCGACTGGGAATGACAGCAACTCAGCCACAAAGTGGTAGGCTACCTAAAATGACAGAGTGGCATCAGCAGATGCTGAGGCACATAGTGCACAGAGGTTGACAACTTTCTGCTAAAACTTTATCTCAAAACCATGATGAACCAAAAGCTCAGACATCACAAAACATATTTGTTACCACTTCAGGTAATATCGTCCTATGTGGTAGGTTTTAGAGGTATTTCAGATGTCTGGATCCTGTCACCACCACTGTGAACAATCAGAAATTAACATCAAACCACTCCGAATGACTCGTAACGAAATAATTATGCAGAGATTTTGAAAAACTGGTGAAATTCCCTTTTACACCTTCTCTGTTGTTTTTTTTTAACTCATAACAATGTAAACATTTTCATGTTGGTATATATAAATACTCTTTGTTTAACAAAGTGTAATTCTTAAAAGAAAAATGATTACAATTCCTATAAGTCTGCCACTCCATCATGCTCCACCTTCCACAAAGAAATTGTGGATAGTTATAGCTGTGAAAACATATTATTGTCTATGGTTATAATAGACTAGTTATTCCTTCAACACAACCTAAGTTGTTCAGCAGCCACTAGATGATGCTCTCATATACAAAGATTGCACATTTCCACCTAGGGACGGACAAAACAATGATATTTATCACTTTTGTGAGCATATGGCAGCTATCATTAGTAAATAAAGAACACTGACCAACATGCATGTGTCATTTCAAAGGGAGTATAATTAGTCCTGTTTAATTTAGTGAGGGCAGGGTGTGAAATATATTATAAAATATATATTATATATTCAACATATTTATCATTTTTGACAGTGTTTTTGTTTTCGTGGCACTGCTGGAGCTTTTTTCTCTGTTATAACTTACCAAACATGTCTTGTCCACTTATTAAAAACCTAATATTGTAATATATATATATATATATATATATATATATATATATATATATATATATATATATACATATATATATATATATACATACATATCATAAAATATGTATGTATAATAAAATAATACACTATCTATAATAAAATAAACACAGCACACAGCAACATTTCAGTTAAAATTGTGTGTGACTCACAGCATTGGCAGACTCATTGGAGAGCAGTGAGGTGCACAGAGGAGCCTCAGAGAGGAGGAGCTGAGGAGAAGGTCCACTCTGTGCATCCTGCTGCACCTTTTCACGCAGGTGGCTGATAAAGACTGAGCTGTCCTGGGGAGGCTGCCAGCGGGGGTTCTTAATCGTGAAGTGCATGAGGGACAGCTCTGTCTTGCCATTCTCTGCCTGCTGATACACAGAGGCCTCCGTCTGACCCTCTGACATCCACTGTGTGGGAGGAAGCAGTGAATAGTTAATATACCAAAACAGAAACTGCTGAAACCACGACAACAGCATTCAGAAATGGCCTTATTAACAGAAAACAGCAGATAAAACAGCAGAAATAGCCACTGTTCTGTGTTGGCTCTAAGGAGATCAGTTGTATGTTTGAACAGTAATCATACACATACACTTAGAGCCATACAGACCTGTGGGTTGCCATGACGGCGAATGTCCATCTGTGCGAAGGAACATATGTCACCGACGCCCACCACCTCCACAGTGAAGTTGCGAAAGAAGTCAATGATCTCCAGAGACTTGTTCCGTAGGAGGAAGATAAGGATGAAGGGAGTGATGATGGGGCTGAGCAGCTCTTCTAGTATAAATACCTGCAGAGAACATTTACACACACACAGCTGTGATTTAAACTAAAGTTATATTCTTATTTCTGATCCAAGTTTATATACCATCAAACTGAGCAAAGAAGACTAACATTGATCCAAACCATGAATAAATACAATTGTCAATATTATAGATCAATTTCAATATCCACCAACCAGGGATACTTCCCAAAAACATCTTAGTGTTAAAATCACCCTAACTAGACAGAGCGTTCAGTGTGATGCTCACTCAACCATTTAGGCATCTGTAAATACCTTTGGGAATCCCAGCAAAAACATACTGTTTAGATTAACTACATACAGAACTCAATGTAAATGCTCAACTGTCTGTGCTGCTTGAACACCAAGCTGCTCCTATTCAAAAGAGTTTTGTAATCTTTACAGACAGATATTTCTGTCCATTAGGGTGGTGTCACGCCAGTGCATTTTCAGTCTTTGCAATATTCTCACCGCTTTGTACTGGAACAGCTGGGCCATTTCATCACGTGTCTCACTTTTATTGGCGTTGCCCTTCCAGTGGTCGGGCATGTAATGAATGTGCGCCAGTACACACTGTAGCAGCTGCTCCGGGCACCACACCATATGCTCGTCTGGGATAAAGGATCTGAAAGAGAGCACAAACCATGTAACCCTAATGCAAGGACACCTAGCAGGTGCTAAGCTTACATGTACAGTATGCTCAGAGGAGAGGATAAAGTGCAAGCAAACCAAGCTGAGAATGTTGCCCAATGTTCATAGACATAGTTTTATATAATACCCCTGCAGTCAAAAAGGTGTTAAATGGTTAACTTCCCTTGGATGGCATATTGATATTTGTATCAAAGGTATTATTATGGCACAGAGTTAACATTTTTCCTCTGAAAACACAGGCTTTTTCAGTACATCCAGAAAAAGTTATTTGTGTGGCACCGGGTACCAGCTAAGTATTGGATAGCGTGAATAAGCTTTTTGGAACTTCTTACAGTCCAATATACTACAATATGTTAGCCAGAGGATGTTCCACAAACTGACAAGGGCTGTAAGAGACAGCATCAGGTTAGCACCCGAGCTCCAAACACCAAGAAGAGCCACAGGAAGCTGCATGAGTCTGTGCTGGCAATACTAAAGCAGCATCAGCTGGCTTTCACAAAAAGCAGCACGAGAACCTGAGCCAAAAGGGAGAACCTGTTGCTCGGCCTCCCATTGTCTTGGCCCTCAAGTCTCATGGCTGTGCCGCTGGATGTTAGCATTAGAAACTAGCGTTAGCTTAGCAAGAAGAACTTAACACCTCTACAACACAACACCATTCATTCTAGCTCAGTGGCATAAGTTTGGAGAATAAAACTCAGATGTGAGTAGACAAACCTGTTTTCTGTGTGTGGTGGAGCTGGCTTGAGATACTTTTAATTCATATAATTATTCGCACCAGAGGCAAACATCAGCTTAGCAAGAAGGTTAAACCACCAGCAATTCCACCTCACTGGCACTGAGCTGAGGCAAGGCTGAGCGAATGAAATCAAATAGAATCTTTCTGTTTATTGAAGTTACAGAGGGAGCGTTGTTTCTGATCTGCCTCATCTCATCTCTCAAAAGGGGGGGTAAGGGGTAAGATTTAGAGACAAGGCAGCAAGGGGTGGTTACACTTTGCATAATCGTGCATATTCCTAGGTTTAAGGACACCCCTTATTCCATTTTAGCAGTTTCTTGGGCTTACCAATAACAATATTTATAGTTTTTTCAGTTCACGTGTATGATTTTAGTGGTACTTTAATAGATGAGGAATGACATTTTAACGCTTTGATGTGTTTGATCAAGGAAGCAATAGAAATGGCAATTAATGGTATTTGCTTAGACCACCTGAGAGACAATGGAGTGATAAATGTTTTAAGCTGGGGTGGTGAACTATAGTCCTGGAAGTTGCCACCTGCGTTTTAAAGATGTCCTGCACTCAAAACCATGGATTTTAAATGGTTAACTTCTGGGTGGCTTATTATGACCATACAGATTTTCTGTTGAAGACAGAAAAAAGTATTTCCTTAATAAACAAAAAAAAAATTATAATAATTAAAAAAAAAAAACAATTTGTCAGGCACTGCGTAGAAAGCAAAAAATGTTTTTTTTTTTGTATCACAAGAAAGTTAGATTCCATCATGGTCAAATATACGATATAAATAATATGCTAATGAGGGGATCTCAACAGCTACAGAGCATGTCTGAGCTAACGTAGCTTACTTGTTTGAGATGTTTAGACTGTTCAGTTAGCCATTAGCTAATTAGCCATTAGCTAATTATGCCAGCATCAAATTTCTGTTCCACTTCTGTCAAATAGACTGTGAAATATGGTGTTCTGTCCTAGTAGCTTAGCTACAGCTTCAAATATTACAGAACAGCTTTGATTCTGGCTCACTAAAGCTCTACTGATGCTTGATTAGAGGATAAAGACTCAAATCTGAGGGGGCAAACCAATGCTGCTATGTGTAGAGCCATTAGCTAAACTATGTTTGCTCTGCAATACTGTCCTTTGAACAAGCTAGAACAGCTTCAGACACCTCAACACAGGTTTAGTTCCAGCATACTGAAGCACCATTGACACAATTTAGGATAAAGATTAAAATCTGAGGAGGCAAATGTTTAGGTGTTAGGTGTTAGCTAAGCTACTTTTGCTCCACTGTACTGCCCTCTTAGCAAGCAAGCTAAAACAGCTTTGCATACTACAACACGTGTAATTCTGGCTCACTGAGTTACCAGTCACCAGTTTAGACGATAAAACAGAGTGGGTGAAATGAAGTGAGTGGTGGAGTGACTGACAGACAGAATCTAACCTGCTCTGTGGTGTGCTGAGCTACGTTATTACCCTGCTAAGCCAGTGCTACCATAATAAGCTCCATAGTGCTCTCCTTAGCTGTGTTCAGCATTTAGTAATTGATTTGGCTTAAAACTAAAAATCTTGTAAATTTATTTTCTGATGATTAAAGTTGCACTGGGAGCTTATTTTGGTTCTGTTTTGCTGTACCATCTTATCTGCCCAGTGTTGTTCAAGATAAAAGCAAAGTGGGCAAGGTAGTGAGGAAAGGAGTGAGATTTTTAAATGGAAAGGGGGGTGTTTACAATTTGCATATCCATGCGTATTCATAAATATTAGCATTTTCAATGAGTATCAAGGCTTAACGATGCTCTTGTGTAATTTTAAGCATTATCTGGGGGATTATAATGCATAAGCATTAGTAACAATTTGACATTGTTTAATTATGACTTTAACGCTTTCAAATATTAGGACAAGTAGGCAATGGAAAGGGAAACTTTTGGTAAAACCATACCATACACAGTATTTGAACTGTTTTTAACAGGAAAAAAGCAATTCCAATTCAATTTAGTGTCATGCGATTAACCTGGCATCTATATTTAATGGGAAACATTTAATTCAAATAAATAAACTACATGTTCTCACAAACAATTCTGTTCAGATGAGACTTCAGAAATATAGTAAAGTAATCAAAAAGAGCTGTAGATTCAGTAAAGGCCTCTACCTGGTGATGGTGATGACCACGCCCAGCACAGTGATGGCAGTAAGGATGTGCTGCACGGTGAGTACATCCTCGTCGTAGATAGTGAGCGCAATGAGCACAGCCAGCACAGAGCCTGAGAAGAACGCCACATTCTTGGCCAGCACAGCCAGCAGCGGCGAAACAAAGGCGTTCATATACTTGGCGGCCGGCTTGTAGCCCCGGCCCAGTCGCCCCTGCAGCTCGTGGTCCAGTTCATTGAAGTGACGCAGGTACAGGCGGCCATACAGCGACCAGCGCCGTGCGCCCAGACTTCCTGGTTCGCGCTTGATCACCTCGGCATAGCTGAAGAAAGCATACAGCACCTGCCACACCAGCACGAATGGACACAGCAGCAGGTTGGCGATCCCTGCTAGCAGTATAATCCGGCTCAGCTGCCGGGCTAGCTCCAAGCGGTTCCCTGCCCGCTTGTACTTGGGGTGCAGGTTCCACTTGTTTTGGAACAGCGAGCAGGGCCCCCAGAAAAGGATGAGCTCAAAGTTGTACTTCAGGCCCTGTGTGAGGAAGACCACGTCCCCCAAAAAGGGCACACGTAGGCGGACTGGCAGTAGTGACTTGTTGATCATAGCCACAGTGTAGTTCTTGAAGCGCAGGATGCGGTGGTAGATGTCCAGCTCGGTAAGCTCCTTCTTGTGGATACACATCTGCTGCTCGCGCTGCAGGTTGATCAGGCGCCCCTGCACTTCCTGCCAGCTGAAGTTACACAACTCGTCCTGGCAAAAAGACAAAGATAAAATAATTCTGCAAATCTGACAGGAAGGAAATACATTGATAAATGATTTTATAGGCACTGATGGTTAGCTGATTGTCCCACTATGACCTGTTTTATGGAACATCTGCTCAGTAATTTCTCAAATGCACTAGAATGGTTCTACTAGATGTCATGAATCAGTTGCTCCACCAATGATGTTTTCATGCTTACCATCCTGATTTTCAGGGCCTTTATATAAAACTGACGGATCTCCCAGTAACTGAGGACATTACAGATCACCTTCCCAAGGCGATAGATCCAAAAAATGGCCGCCATTATAAGTAGGAAGATGATCCAACTGTTGCTTTGAATCCTGAAACAGAGAAATTTAAGATGGTTATATGATGATACAAGATTTTTGCATAATTTTTATATGAATATACTGTACCCTTATGTCTTGTGTTTTATTTATAAGAATCATATACAGTGCTGCAATGATGAAATTTGATTTTGTAATGTCCATTATCTGCCCAGTGTTTCTGTGCATATTACTCACAATAAACTTAACCATACCTGCATACTTGATAAAATAATGGACAATAAACCATGGCACATTTAGTCACTGTTTGTAGACTTAAATTTCCTATTTGATCTAGCAAAAAAAAGACAACACTGAGCTAAACTTGATATTGTGGCTGTTGTATGGCTCAGTCCGTACTTCAAAAGGCAAGGCTTATAGCATACAGTTCAGTGAGTAAGCGGAGTTCATTACTCTGATGTAGCAACAAGCTGCTTGTTACAGAACTATTATTTTACAGACGGAATTGCTAACATTAAAACAAATTTAATGCCATATAAAACATAATACTTACCTTTTGCGATAACACACTCCCTCTCGTGTTCTATTGCTTAAATGTTAAATTAAACTCTTTTCTTTCAAAAGAAGTGAGGAAATTTAGATTTTCCATGATATGGTAAATAGTGAAATACATATACATATTGAAAAATTATTTCTGCTTGGTTATTATTGTAGTTAGAGAACACTATCAGACATAAACACAAAAAGGATGCAGAATCATGGCTGAGAGATGCAATGCTACACTCCAGAATATTGACAGATAACACATTAAATGGTAGTTTTAAGCCATTTTAAGTGTCCCCATGAACAGGGCCAAACCAATATGTGTAACCAATTTTACTTATTTAGGAGCTAAAAATGCAGATAATAGATAATAGCAGCCAGTACAATTTTATATTTAGCTTTTAGATTTTGTTATACTCCAATTGTTTCAGTTAAACAGTAATTTGCAGAATGACATGATCGTCAGTTCAACTGTGGTGCTTTAAATAAACAGCAGAAACTCACAGCCCTAAATAATATACATATTGTAGCAAGGTGGAGCTTTTTACTCTACAATTTATTTAATTGATTAATTCTAAATTGATTCACAACTTGTTTGTTATGTAGACCTTTCTCCCACTGTGTGACAGCACCACCAACCAAACAGAGCAAATCCAGCATGCACTGTATTCCAAAATATATGAAGCTTGTCACTGAATCTTTTAAACCACCAAGAGGCAGCACTGTAGGCCACATCTACAACCTCATAGGAGAAAGCTAAGCACACTTCTCTGTCTTGTGACCACTTGGTTGGCTAGCACCCAGCACCACAAACCACCACACACACGCATACACACACACACACACACACACACACACACACACACACCAATATCCAAAACGTTGCAGTAAAACATAACTGCTTTATGGGTTTCAGCAGATGATAAGAGATGAAAGAATACTGGGATTTAGATCAGCGTGTGCTTTCACTCTCTGCCTCCTTCCCCTTTAATACCAAGTAAGCAGGGCTTCAATAACTTGGGACCAGGAGGCACAAACTGTTCTTGGACTCAGCTCATACTGGCACCACATCATATTTGATACAAACATGTTTCCCCTCTGGTCCAGGGCAAGAAAAGATTGCATCTACACAAAAAAAGAAGTCTACTGTTGGAAGTGATTTTTCTTAACAAGGCACCAATGAAGAGACTGCCACACAGGCCATGAGTAAAAATGACATTAGAAATCATTTTAGAATTCAGAAGCAATACATAATAAATAAACAACAAGACAACTAATAAACATGCATAGCAGTTCTTCTCAGAATCACTCTGAAAAGCTATCCATTCCTTGTAGAGCAACAGAAATAGCAAGCTCTGAGAAAGCAAGTTCCCTTGGATGGTGTTGCAATAAAGGTGTTAGTTTACGGCCCAGCTAGCATAGGGCAGGCAAGGACGTAACAGGACTACAAGATACCAACACCAAACTAGATCATATGCTGTCACATGCACAATAAGGCATGAAAGAAGGTGCAGAAATTTGGTTCCAAGGCTTTAGTAGAGCTAGCTGCAGATTTGTGGCCCGTAACCAAAGAAAATCAATTTACAAGAATTCTCTACAAGAACTCCAATAACTTTAATTCAGAAACTTGTGCATATTTGAAGGCAAAATTGCTGCTTATTTGCTGAATTTTACTCATTGTGAAAAATAAATAAATAAATAAATTAAAATAAACTTTACCTGTGCAAAAGTTATGTTGTATTTTTTCCTGTATGTTTTAACTCAGCAAATTATTAGAAACTGTGCACTAAAACCTGAAGAAAAACACTAAATTTAGGTTGATCCTTCATACAGGTTGTTAACATATTTTTACTTCAAGAAAATACATAATTTGACTAGAAGCGTTCATTCCTTTCCATACTGCTGTAAATACAACCTAAGACAGGAAACAGGTAGTCAGCCTAGAGTGTTCCTGCTGTGTTTCAATAAAATGGGTGTAATGAAACACTTAATATATGATTCAATTTGGTGTGATCCTCAATACTGGGTTCACAAGTCTGAATTCTTATTATTTTAAATAAAATTTGAAAAAAGAAAAATGTTGAGGAAAAAATGTTGCATGACTTATCAATGATAGTAAAGCTAAGAGGCAGCAACAGTGCTGTAGTGAGCTGGTTCTGATTGCTTGCAAACTTTGGTGTTCAAATAATACAGCTGCATTAGATAAATGTCTATTCTCCATAATGAACACTCACAGTTTTTCCATGGCAATATAACCATGTTACAATGCTTTGTTACAACCCTAGCCTACAGTACAGAAAATCAGAGTCTCCCCATTGTTTATTGAATTTTGAGTTAAAACAACCATTAAAAACAAGTTATTCATTTTCTGGAGATATTTCTAAAGAGGTTATATACAAAATAATCCACTTGCATAAGAAAAAGTAAAGCCAGAGTTAAAAAAACAGGAGTTCAAAACTAATTAAAAGATCTAGAGAAGATGGGAGTAACAACTGTGCAATCTGTGCAAGATCTAGTAGACCACCAAAACTGCCACCATCAGATAAACAGTACTTAAAGCTTTTAGCTTTCAGAGATGCTTCAGATCTCAAAAATACTGTGCATTCTTCTACTGAAAGAAGATGGACAGGATGTGTAGATATTAAGAAGCCATTACTGAGAACAGGACACAGACAAAGAAAAAAAATTAGCAAATGAAACAAAAAAGTATCTGGTGCTGTCAGAACTATGGACTGGCCACTCCAGAGGCCAGACCTCAACATCACTGGATGTGTTGAGATCACTTGGATCATGTGATGCAGAAAATGCAACCAACTTCTAAGACTGAACTTTTGAGAGGTGGAAAAATGTTCTTTTTGAATGTTCTAATGAAAAGTGTATGAATAATAAAAAGAATCTAAGGGACTTAGAAGACTGTGAAGACTATTCGGATATAATTGAGTACTGGGTTCCTTCTAAGCCAAAACACTGTAGATTTAGCAGAGTGCCTCACTAAAAACACATCACTGCAAACCAATTAAATATCCTGGAAAAACATCTTTACAATGGATGTCAGCACACATGTTTTCTGTTAGTTGTTGGCAAATTGGGGTCATTTAGAAATCACTGGTTGCTTTCATACTTTTGGACTGTGGTATTGGTCACATCTACATGTAAGCATTTAGGATGGACAATACAGACCTCTCAGTGCACTGCTGACTAGGTAGGATGGCATCAGGCAGGGTGACCTTGTTCCTGTCCAGTGGGTTCAGGCCCTGGCCAGTGTGGTTAACCGCTCGGTTGGCGAACAGCACATCGTACTCCACGCAGTTGAAGAGAAAAGTTGTGAAAGTGACCACAAAGAGAAACTGCCTAATTGGGGGAAACCAATCAAAGATTCAGTTTGTATTCAGAATGTAGATCACTGATTAAATAGTTTATTTAAAAAAAAGAGTTTATGCCACTGAACATAAAAGCTGGATTTCTGAATGAATATTCAATGCAATTCAAAGATAATTAAAAAGAAAATGAATCCAAGATGAGCCTGTGGTTAAATTAAACTTGTAAGCATAAACAGTTATTTACTTACACAAGCTCGAAAAACTCTGATAACATCATGCAGGCAAATCCATTCTTCTGATGGAAATGATAAATGTGAGCAACTTAATTAAGGAATCACAATAATCAAAACATTAATATATTTGCTTTTAAAATAACAAAATTCTTTACAGAAATAAAAGTTTGATCAACTATAAAAAAGACAGAATGTCTGCTTGTATACAGTGCTTCTCATTGCATCCAGCATTTTTCAGTGGTGCAGAACTGCAACTAAATATCAAACACGCCTCCTTGCTTGCAGTGAATATCTAACTGTCTGCTTGTGAATGAAGAGCTCTTTTAATGCTCTACAGTCTAAAACTCTGGAAATCAATGCAACCCCGTGATAAATAAATGACTAAAAAAAATCAGCAGCCAAGAAATGTGACTTCCCCAAAAAAGGATATTCGAGTGAAGAAATTGTCAAGGTTCTTGATGTGATGCCAGGAGTCTACAATCAGAAAGAGGAAAAGTAGCATCAGATGAAGAATCAGTGCCTATGTGTAATTACTGCGATGTTACACTTCTGTGCAAATGTAGCTGTCATACACAGATTATATATTATATATATTATATATATACATTATAAGCAAAGGTCTGCACTTATCAAACATCTCAGATTAAGAATGATGATCCAGGATTCATTTATGGCTTTTGCATAATACTTAGTAGAATATAGACAGGCCTGTCACAATTATTACATAATCACCTAATCCCAATTATTTATGATGATTACAATTATCATTTTCCACATTAGATTTCACAGCAATATTAAGACATAACAAACACAATATAAACTGAGGGTGGTGGGTTGAGGCAAATAAATGTAAAGAAAAGAAAGCAGTATATGCATTCATTTAGACACCTTGTGGGAAAGTTTGCTTAACATGTTTTGCCTGAATATACATGATTCTGTGTACCTGAGACATTTGCACGAGAGTGCATAGTAAACATAGCCAGGAAGCAAGATGGGCCAATTTGCCAATTTGGCCACTTTTGGCTTGTACTTATAGATTCACAGAATAAATTAAAAAAAAGACAATTATATCATTAATTATAACTATTTATATGACAATTAATCATCAGCCAATTACAAACCTGACCTGATCTTAGTGTTCTTTGAAAAGAACAATAGTACAGAGCCTCTAAGGGGCTGTGGTTTAAAAAAAAATAGTAAAAAAATATGTGTTCCCTCGCAAATGTTTTGCATTAAGATGCAATGGTTTGTATTCGCTTGCTCAAGCTCAAACATGAAGCAGCTTACTGAATTTTACATTGATATTGTATTGCAATATAAAGACATAGTTTAGCTTCAATCAAACATGATTATGCTATTAATGAGAGCAAACTGAAACTGACATTGAGTATCCATGTCCATATACATGGACTGCAGAGAACAATTGCTGAATAAACTCAGCATAGACTGGCGAAACTGGGAAAAAGCTTTTAATGTTAGATATGCTAAAAACAAAGCTCTATTGGAGGCAATGTCGTTGGGCACCTGTAGTCCTATGTTTGCTTGCTGTCTGATGAGCATATATTTTGCAAAGTAATGCAATTTTTTTGAGAGGGAATGCAAAACATTTGTGAGGGAACGCAATGTCATTAACCTTTTCTTTCTTTAACCATGGCCCCTTAGGGGTGCTGCAATATAGTATAGAAATGTGGAATAAAATCTTTAATACGCATTATTATTAAAAGGTAATTGCCATATTTTTGCTTAATTACATTGATATTAAGCTATTTTCCACAGTGCTGGTGATAGGAACCAGATGACAAAAGACTTTAATGTCTGAATCACAGAAGGTTAGTACACTAAACGGTTATGAATACCATGCCTGATACGTTGTTTTCTGATAGTTTTGAGATAAGATTGTAGCATACAACATATTTTTAAAACATATTCATGGAGGAGAGGTCCACACAATTATTAATTTTTTAGTTTTCACTATTTTCAACATTTCAAAAACAAACATATGTGTAGGTTCACTGATCATTTTAGGCCATTTTTGTGCCATCACCTATTACCACCACTGTAAAAAAATTTGAGCTGTCAATTTTCTATACAATTAACCATTTTATATCAAAGCACTCTAAATGACTTCACATCTCAACAACTGAATTATATAGGTCTGCTATGGTCATCAGATCACAGCACACATTTCCACTTTGCACACCTTAACTTGTATTTGTAAAACTGTGTTTGCTGACCATGGTTTTCTGAAGTGTTCCTAAGCCCAGGCAGTTACATTCTCAGATTCTCCAAATCTTTTGATGATATTCGGAAAAAAGTTGTTGAGGCATTTTTTAGCAAATTGGCGGGCCTCAACCCATCCTCACGCATAAAGGACTAGGCCTCTCCTGAATAATCCTTTTATACCCAAGCATTTTTGGAACATTTCACGTGTTTATAGGTTTAAATTCCTCCTGTCCTAACTGTTTTAGGACATGCTACAGGCATCACTTTCAGAATGGCAATATATTTACAGAGGTAAGCCATTAAAAAATTAAAAGATTAAAAATTAAAAATACTGCCTTTATGCTCATTTGTATAAACCTAAAGTGGCCAAAGTGGCTGATTTGTTATCTTGCTTCCTAGCTGTCAATACTTAGTAGCTCCAAAAATGATGACAGAAACAGTTTGAGCTCAAATAAACAAACAAACAAACAAACACTACCCAGTGCTGTGTTAGAATGTTTGCTGCATTCATAAAACCCGTGCAGTGTCTCAATCACCTTCTATCTTTTTATGCATTCAACCCAACTATAGAAAACACACTCAATTTACACAGCTTGTGGCAGCATGAGCGTATGTAAGGTATAAACTGTGGAAAATACAGTCGGATGCACACCCCTGGAGATATATGTTTTATACCATAGCAACCACATGTACACTATATTTTAGAATTTAGCTTTTAACAATTTGTTATGGTCTTAAGTTCATATAATTCATCAGAAATCTAAAGAAGGAAATTGTACCTTTCAGGCCCTCTGGCACATGAATCAGCAAATCCTCTTCTCCTGGAGGTGAGTCTTCCTCATAATCCTCTATTCTCTGGTACTCCTGGTAGGCTTCAAAATCAGCCATTGTGCTTCACATTCTTCTCTCGTCTATAAAACACAGGACAGGTCCTAAAGAAAGGAGATAACAGTACCATTAGAGAGAAACATCAATGTCCATTTTTCCCAAAGCCGCCAAATGGACATGTGCCTCTATTAAATCTTCCCTGTAAACTTGCATTGCTCCAGCTCATGGTGTGGCCGAAAAGAGGGTAGTTTCCCCTTTTGTGTCTTGATTCCTCTCTTTTAGAGAGTATTTCTAGGTTTTTTTGTATTAATGTTGCCTTTGGCTTGCTCATTAGAGGCCTGAACCTGCATTCCTGAAAAGCTCCTGTCTGTCATCTGTTACACAAATGAAGCTGAACTTAAAATTGGTCTTTGAACATAAGACACATTACACAAAAATGGCTAGAATTAAAAAATGCTTAAAACATGACTTGTCTAAACCAGGAATCGGTGAAAGATTGATTCTAATCATTTTACATTTTGTTTGTAACAAGTGCCTTAGTAACAGATCCTTCTAGTTACAAACCTGTCTTATATGTTTTTGTTTAATGTCAAAGATGGCAATACAAGTTATATAAGCCAGCTAACACTGATGGTTATCTCACCTCCATATAACGTTAGCAATACAGTTAGGTTTTTTATCTTTATGTATTGTAAGAACAGTGTTAATAGTAAAAAGGTTTTTCATAACTGACCGGCTCGGCTGGAAATGAATGTCACCACCATCCAACTAGCTGGACAAGCTAACTGAATTAGCAGGTTAGCTGACTCATAGGCAGGTTACAGACCGTTTACGTAGCTAAATAGAGAAGCTGTTACTTTTATTACGAGTTGCAGTAATTTTAAATGTCCACATGTCCACATTTTAAGCTCTGAGCTCTTACCATCCGGACGCAGACGGTTCTCTTGCTTCTTCTCTCCTTAACAAAAACACACATACATGTCAACAAACCTCGCTGATGTCACTTCGCTGTGCTGCTGACGTTTTTCGCTGAGGCTTCTGGTCAGCGTAGTGTTGAGGACCTCAGCTGTATCGACTCCGACACATGAATACACACACACACACACACACACACACTTTCTTCAGTTGTGCTGGAGCCTATCCCAGCTGTCGCTGGTGGAAATAATTATTTAAAAAACTATAGATTATTAAAAGCTGTGTTACTATAGATTTGGATGACTTTGTAAACCAAAGAACGAGTAAAATATTGTCTATTAGACTATGTCTTCCTGTAATCTCACTGTGACAGTATGATTACATTTTCTGTGAAGAGAAATCTGGACTGTGATCTTTGACATGACAAACAAATACAAACATATGATACTACTTAAAGACTGATGGCTGAATTTAATAAACATAATAAAAGTATCAGACCTATGAGGTATTTAATGCATATAAACCCCCTCATAGAAAGTCATAATAAAGCATTTTTTCAAATACAGGCATCCTTGGTTTGTTCTGGCCCAATATACGGACGGATCCTCTGCCTAGATATGGCCCACATACTGTAAAGGGAGTACAACTAAAGAATATGGCCCAAATTTGGCCAGAATCTGGCGCAACTACATTGTTGTCCACAACATTCACACTAGCATTGTCCCACAAATGTAGACACGAGGCACCGTATGAAGCTGTCCTGGATCTGGCCCTATTCTGGCCGCAATGCCTAGTATTTACCTGGTAGTCAACCAACACTCACATAGGAAAACAGGATTGGCACAGAACTGTCTGCTATCTGGGCACACATATTTTTAAATTATGTCAAAAACTTAAAATGACAAAAATGTAGATGCAAGGTTTTGTTCTGATCTATCTATCTATCTATCTATCTATCTATCTATCTATCTATCTATCTATCTATCGAGAATTTTGTACATTTTGTTGGACTCCACTCTCAGCTGAACTTCCCCTCCAGTCCTGTCGATGGCGGTAAAGCCAAACGCTCACAGGCCACTAAAGAAGCACATGCCCCCTCTCATTGTTTAAAAATGGCGACGTACATGTAAATCCTTGTACCCTTTCCTAACTGGCAGCGTTATTTCTCCGAAATCATTTTGTCTGTCGTGTCTGGACCGGAGAGTAACGATGTTTCACTTCGTGCGCTGCAGTCGGCTGACGCGCGGCTCGGACCGACTACTGCGAGCACGAAATAACGTTATTAAGTCAAGAGAGCTGCTGCTCCAGCACAGCCGGTATGTGTGTGTGAGTATAAGACACAGGACTGTCACCTTTCAGCGAACTAAGACCACACGCCAGTACAGGTGTTACCTTCAGGGTACAAAGAGGGCGTGGGGCGCTGGACCGTCTGTCCCCTACGTCCCACAGTGCAACTCAAAATGTAGGAGGACAATTCTCGCCCTAACCAGTCTAGTGTGCCCTTGGTTGCGTCGCACATTAAACTCTCTGACAGTAAAGCATTGAATTCGACGCCTTTAGGGCTTTTTGGGTGGAGCTGGGTGATATGGCAGAAATTTAGTATAACTATTTCAAGACGTTTTCAGGAGACATGACATGTCCTGATATTTATTTCTTCTGTCATCTGAGAAACGTATTGCCTCATTTAAAAACACTGTCACACGCATTTGGGAAGTGCTTAAGTACTGATTGTATCCGCCATATACTCAGAAAAGCATATTGTGAGATATGTAATGTTGTCATATTGCTGAGTTTTAAGTACATTTTAGCAGGATCAGCATCTGAGAGTTATAGTGTCTTAGTGGGTCTTATGACCTTATGACCTAATCAAGGCAGTTACTTTTGTTTCATTTATAGTAATGAACTATTGACAGGACTCAATTTGAGACCCAGTCACAGCCATAAAACAATTGGTAGGAGAGAGATAACACACATTAAGTCCCAGAATGCATGGCTGTTTAATCATGTCAAGGTCAGTGATGTAAAACATATGAGGAGTAGTACTCAGAAAGGTTTTAGAACGCTGTGAAGCATGGAGTGTATTTACATGTGATGTCATGTTTTCCAGCTGAGATTAGTTGTCCCAGTAAAAGTCTCCCTCAGCCCTAATCAAGCTCAATGTGAGACATATACAGAACCTTATTTGTTTAAAATAAGTGGTAAGTGCATGACAAAGTTCCAGAAGTATATGATGTCAATGTCAATGGTGACAGAACAGCAACAGAACACATTAGTGCATGTTTTTTGCATGTTTTTTGTGCTCACATCACAAGTGTTGAGTTCTCACAGTGGCGTGGGCAGAAACCCAATTTTGTCAAAGCAAGAATGGAACTTTTATTACTGTTATCTGATGATGATGGTTTGGTGGTTTACCACCTTTCTTTGCTCCACTTTTGGAAACATCTGCTATTTTCCTGTGACCTTCTTATTCTTTAAACAAATAAATAATTTTATATCTAATCTCATCAGAAACAGCTGAATAATTTGTATTATGTTGCAGATGTGAACAGCACTCACTTCAATGGGCCAAGGCTCCAGTCTCTCAGTCCACAAGCAGCACAGTCATACGACTGTGGGGTCAAGCACACAAAGTGTTGAGACTGGCTGTCCAACGACACCCTAAAGTGTCCCCAAAAGTGGCTCTGACGTTGCTGGTGGGGCCGGCTACATTAACAGTCACTGCACGACTGTTGGGTGGTGTAGCTTACTGTCACGCTGATTTCAACAATAACCTTTCTGCTGAGGTCCAAGTGAAGGAGAAGGGGCCGGAATTCAGCTGGGCTGTCCTCTGGGAGTTTGTCCGGCCACAGCTCCTTGCCCTCATAGGGGCCATTATTGTAAGTAAATGACTCTCCAAGATGTGTAAATTACTCTCCATGAAATTTTGAAATTGCAGTTACTTATTCTTTTTCAGAATCAAATTTGGGAAGTCTGTTATTTTGATAAAAATAAATGTTCCTGTGTGACTGAAACAGTAGTTAAAGGCAAAAAAAGTTAAAGTACTATTTATAGATTGATGAATAATGTGAATGCTACTCATTAGGGCTGTAAATCTCTCACCTCTTACAAATCTTTAGGGAACAGTCCATGAATAATTTCTGTATGCACATGTAATTTCACTACTAGTTAAATTCAGTTCAATTTTGTATTATTTTGGCATGATTCAGAATGATTAAAACTGAAAACAGCCCACATACCTTATTTGTGTAAAAAAAAACAAGCATGTAATTAATAATAATAATAAAATTCAACAAGTTAATCACTTCTAATATTCCAAAACTATTGCTGTTGACTAATCCATTTTACACCCCCTTATCCATTTTTTTAAAATACATGTAAGACTACAGCCATGCTGTAAACAAGTGCAAATGAGAAGCAGTTTAACACTGCTCAATACATTTGTTCATGCTGAGTTTTGGATATGTGCTTATTTACTGAAGTGCTTTAATTATTATTATTATTATTATTATTATTATTAGAAGAGGGCTGCTAAAGGAAGACTGGAGTATCTATCTTTGCATGGCTAAGAAAACGCTGCTATTTTTTTTCCTGGCTGTCCGAAAGCTTGCATTTGGCGCAGCGGCTCTGAACATCCAGATCCCACTGATGCTGGGCGAATTGGTGAACGTTGTAGCTCAACACTTGAGGGAACATGCTGGAAATTACATGAGGGATATTCGAGCGCCTGCATTCAAGCTGCTGGGCCTGTATTGTCTACAGGTGAGACGCTGTCCATTTTTGTGTCACGTATGGTGTATCAAGCTAAAGAATGCTCATACTAGTAAGAATAGTGTGACTAAAGAAAGATTCCTTTTCTTTGTGGTCATTGCACAACAGATGGACAGGATACTAAAGGGATGTTTCACTCAGGGCTGTTTCTGAACATTTACGAGAGTTAAGAAACATTTTGCTTAGGGGCCCACCCCAGTATTATTTCTTTATTTTTCTGCTTAGAAAAAGGATTAATACTTTTTTCATATAAAAAAAAAAATAGGAAAGTATGTGAACCAACTGCACTTTTTGGAAAACATTTACGAAAAAAAATGCCTCAGGAGCTCTTTGTGGCTGTTTATAAAGTCATATGAAAAGACTTGAACACCACTGTCAAATTTTTTTTTTTTGATTTAATAATAAGTGAAAATAAGTTAACACAAGCTCTGCCAAGAACACGTCTAAACAACACATTTTTCAGCTAGTTTTAATGCACAATTTTTATGTATTTACTGCTTGTCCTCCTGGGTCACGAGTAGTGCTGGAACCTGTCCCAGCGGTCATTGGCCAGAAGACAGGAAACACCAAAGGAGCAAAAGTTACACAAGTCCATCAGATGGCAACTTTACCAAGACTAAGCCATATACCCTGTTTGTTGGGCATCTCTGCTTGTTCCTCAGGGTCTGCTGACCAGTGGGTACATCATCCTCCTGTCCAGAGTTGGTGAGAGAGTGGCTGCTGACATGAGAAAAACTCTCTTCACATCATTGCTAAGGTTTGTTTCACTGCTTAAATATTATACTCAACTTTCCTTAAATATGTTAAAGTAAATATGTATACTGTTTGCCACATTTGCCTTTTTTGCCTCCTTCTTTGTTTTGACTTACCAAGCATTATTATTGACAAAACCATGAGCTTGAAAAATGTATTATTGCTCAAAATTGTTATCGTTATCCATTCACTTGGCAGGGGGTGCAATGTCAAATATGATTTTTGAATCAAACAGATCTTTTTTTTTTTTGCCATATTTTGATAAATATTTATATTTTGATGCCATATTTATATGAACCCTTTGAATGCAGTAATGCTATGTATTCTGGGATCTGTAGCTTACAGTGTGCAGTGACTGTGTTCTCTTGCAGACAAGATGTTGCATTCTTTGATGCCAATAAGACGGGGCAGCTAGTTAACCGCCTCACTGCTGACATTCAGGAGTTCAAATCCTCCTTCAAGCTGGTGATCTCTCAGGTATGGTGTGGTATTCCACAATGAGTTTAAGTAGATGCACAGTATCAAAGCATGTCAGATGTTTACAAGTTTTACTCTTTTTTTGTATTTCATATAAGCGCTAAGCCATTGAAATTGAATGCTGTAGAGGCTGGCTTTTGTGTCTGCAGGGTTTGAGGAGCATTACGCAGACGATTGGCTGCTTTGTCTCTCTGTATGTCATCTCTCCGAAGTTGACCGGTTTGACAGTGGTGGTGCTGCCGTGCCTTGTGGGTGCAGGCGCTCTTATCGGCTCCTTTCTGCGCAGACTTTCACGAAAAGCCCAGGAGCAGGTGAACACTTGATAATGGAAATTTGTCTTAGTTTGTGTTGAGGGAAAAGGAATGTGGGAAGTACTGTTCCACTCAACCTTCAATGTCTAACAAGACGTTTAGCACGCCATGAATTATGAGCTTAGACCTAATTATTAGTGCTTGAGAGTTTGCAGCTCTGCACTTATGATTCATTTGGCTTCTGAAGAACCTTTTTAAATACTTGAATGATTGTATCAACAGCATTTAAGGCATGGGGAATTCACCAAAAAATTTAAATTGTGAGTTAATTCATTTCTGTTTAACTCACAGATTTCTAAAGCTACAGGAGTGGCAGATGAGGCCCTTGGCAATGTCCGAACAGTAAGAGCCTTTGCCATGGAGGACAGAGAACTGGAGTGAGTCTCCCAGCATTTTGGGCATTATAACCCATTTCGCAGTTGAATGCTGTGTATTGAAGGGATTATTTGATTAATATATTTATTTGATATCATCATGAAGCATTTCCATTAGCTAGTGTCTTAATGTTAAAAATGGCTATTGCCAATGTTGAGAAAAAACCAGCCTCCATATGTCTGGTACAGGATGTATGCCACAGAGGTGGAGAAGTCTGCTGTGATGAATGAAGCTTTAGGGACAGGAATCGCGGTGTTCCAGGGCCTGTCGAACATCGTATTAAACTGTGAGTGTTTACTGTAGTGCCATTTCCATTATCAGAAAATTACCCAAATACAGATCACTAAAGAGAAGCTTAATTACATTTGTTTGTCACTTCTTGTTTGCCTTTTTCCTTTAGGCATAGTCCTAGGCACTATTTTTGCTGGTGGGTCCTTGATGGCACATAACGACATGTCTCCAGGTGACCTAATGTCATTTTTAGTTGCGTCCCAAACAGTTCAAAGGTAGGGATTTAATAGCACATATATCTTTTTTTGTAGCTTGTGATACAAATACACTGTTGTATTGTCTTATGGGATCAAAGATGTTTTGAAGAAGAAATGCTCAGAGCTGTACTTCATCTGCTCTTTTTTGCAGATCCTTGGCCAGCATCTCAATTCTCTTTGGGCAGGTGGGTCCAAATTCCATTTATTACAAATTGACCATATTGTTGTTCTATTGCTAGATAATCTGATTCAATTTTAAACCAGCTAGGAATTGTGATCTGTGCTGTCTTGTGTCTCAGATGGTGAGAGGCATTAGTGCAGGAGCTCGTGTTTTTGAGTATCTGGCACTTGAACCAACCATTCCTCTGATGGGAGGGGGTCGTATCCCTCACAAGTCTTTGACTGGACGAGTGGATTTCATGAACATCAACTTCAGGTAGACTGCTTTCTCTGAAACAAGAATGTACTCACAAAAGTAAATTGTTATATTAGCTTAAAGGAAGGAAAATAAGGAAAAACCTCTTCTGATGGGATGAAGGTGGGTGGAAGTTTTGAAAAACAACAGCTGTTTTGGCCTAGATTTGTTTTGGGGCTGTACAGTAAGTGCTCGAGGCCTGTGTATACACGCACACACTCATGCTGCCTTTTGTGTGTTTAAAATGTGTCTATTGTGTAATTGTCTTCTGGTTCTCTCTGGGTGGGAAGGATGGTCCTCCATCTCCCCATCACGCAGGATGGTGCTAGACAAGATATCTGAAAGCTGACATAACAGATGTGTCTTCCTCCAAAAGTCTGGAGTTGTCCACTAATGTTATGTTAACGGAAGTTTAAAAGATTCAGTGGTGCTTCATGTATCTTGAAGGAAGCACAAACAAATGCTGACCCTCCCAGGTAACGTTGTATGATCAGCAGAAACCTGTCTAGCAGGTGGGAATTGTACATTAGTTTATTAGAGGGGAAATGGGTAAAATAAATAAATGACAACTTAAATAATTTACCCCAGAGCTTTTCAATGGCTTTATAAATGTTATCATCAGAAGAGAGGTTTCCTAGTCTTGCTAAAGTGTCCTTTAATTTAATTATGCCTCATGTTTACATTCAAAGTCGAATCTTCATATGCAGATGGTTTCCTCAATAAACAATGCAGTTAATGTCAACACATTTTTAATTTGTAAAACAACAAGTATGTGTTGTGCTGGTTTGAGTGGATCAGACACAGCAGTGCTGCTGGAGTCAGTATGTCAACGAACATATTTTTATTTGTAAAACCCCCTTCATTTGTGTAGTGTATTGCTAGGCTTTGTGTTGAAGGTTTTAGGTTAGTTTTTTATGCTATGCTTTCCAGCTACCCAACACGCCCAGGTAATCAGATCCTGAAGAACTTCAACCTGACTCTACCTCCATGCAAAACTGTCGCTATAGTTGGAGAATCTGGTGGAGGTAAATTTCTCCCTCCTCTTTCTTGTAGTACAGAATTCCAGCTCAGCCATCTCATAATATTAATGCAAGGACAAGGATATTTATGTAGTATTTTCCAGTAGATTTGACTTTGTCCTTTTAAATCTGTTGAGAGTTATTGATCAATCTAACGAACACTAGAAATTTAATATGGCACAGCTGTTTTGAGAATAGACTTGAGTGATGATCTATTAGTTTGTTTGCTTCTTTTCAGAGATTTCTGTCTTTCTCTCTGTTTTATGTATCAGGTAAATCCACTGTGGCAGCACTGCTGGAACGGTTCTATGACCCAAGCGGTGGAGTGATAATGTTGGATGGCCTAGACATCAGAACACTGGACCCCTCTTGGCTAAGAGGACATGTGATTGGATTCATTAGTCAGGCATGTCCCTCAAAGTCTAAAACTTTTCAGAGAACAAAGAAGAGTACTGCTCTGTTTTTGACCACTCTATTGTATTGTATGATATTGTATTTGACCACCCCAATTGCATGTGCCTGTCTGTAAAAAGTCTTGCAAAAAACACATGATTCATGCACTTACCACATATTCCACAGTCTGTTATCCACATGTTTGCTTGCCAGTGTATTTTAAGTACTGGTTTTACTTTTGTTGGTTGCAGGAGCCTGTGCTGTTTGGCACTTCAGTGTTGGAGAATATCCGCTTTGGAAAGCCTGGTGCCACAGATGCAGAGGTGGTGGCTGCTGCCAAACAGGCCAATGCTCACACCTTCATCACAGGCTTTCCAGATGGCTACAACACTGTGGTGGGTGAGTACTGGGCTCAGGATCATATTTAGCACATTTCAGAATAGTCTGCCAAAACAATTTCTGTGCCATGATCAGCGACTGCAGCATAACTGACACTTTTACACATTTTACGTCAGGAAATGCTAAATGCTGTTGTAAATCAAACCTTTCCAAGCCATGTAATCTTTACTAAAGACATTATCATTCATGTTAGTATATATCATAGTGTGTGTTTTTGAAAAAGATAATTTTTTTTATTTCTTTTAAAATGAAGTTGAAAAATGTATATTAATCATGAGTTTTCATGTAACTACTGAAACAGTTTTAGTGCATAGACTGAGGCTTATTTTAGCCACACCCCTGCATTTTACAGCAGAAAGTGAGAGTGCATCCCTGTCCCTCATGTGGTGAGCAGTTAGGTCACATTGTTTTGAAGTTCATGTGTCCAAAAGTTTTAAAATCAATGTTTAACATGAAGACATTTTACTCCCAAAACACACATTTCCTGCAATTATGTAACCTTTTTGTGTTTCTTGAAAAATGTTTTGATACCAGTCACTAGTAATTTACAAGTTTCAGTAGTGTTATGGTCCTTTTCTTCCCTCTACAGAATAATAACTCAGACTGTTACATTATATGTGTTTTAAATGTTTAATTTAAAAATTAATGTGTATATATTTCTATATTTGCATAACCACAGTGATGAACATATTGCTGTCTGCTGCTGGTGACCATTTTGAATTATACCTTATTAGAATGCAACATTTTAGGTGTCATTTGAGTGAGAAATTCATACTGCACCTTTTCTCTCCATATTCTTGGCATGTAGGTGAGCGTGGTGTGACTCTGTCAGGCGGTCAAAAGCAGAGGATTGCCATTGCTCGCGCCCTCATTAAAAACCCAAGTATCCTGATCCTGGATGAGGCCACGAGCGCGCTTGATGCTGAGTCGGAACGCGTGGTCCAGGAAGCACTGGACAGAGCCACCACAGGACGCACCGTCCTCATTATTGCTCACCGCCTCAGTACCATCCAGGGGGCTGACCTCATCTGCGTCATGAGCAATGGCAAAGTGGTGGAGGTGAGGACATAAGAGACCTGTTAAAATTGCAACAAGCCATTAGGAATCGTTCCAATCATGTAGTTTGGGACACAATGCCAAAATTTTTTATTTATTTTTTATTTCTTTTTCTAGGACATTTCTCTCAGGGGCCATACACATCCATTCTTAGTCACATATCAATGGCTTTAACACAAAGTATATCTTCAGATGGCCAGGATAGCAATCACTACACTTGCTGAAAACATTCCATTTATCATACTAGAGTGGTGTAGTAGTCTCTAGAGTGAGGTTTTCTGGTTTAAAGACTGGGAAATACATTTTGATGAAGTATCTTGAAGGTAGAAGAAACTTTTGAAAAACTACAACCCCATTGGGGTGGATTTTTGCAGTTTATGAAATTATTGCAGGTTCCTTTTTTTCCCTTTTTTTTCCGGTAATTGCAGAAGGAAGGCAGATAGCAGATGTAATTGTGAAGAAGCAGCTGTATAAATTGGAACAACTCAATTCTCAATACAATGGACAGAATGGGTTACTCAAATGGCAGAAATGTCTTGTAAGATGAGGAAATAAGCTAAAAGCTTAAAAGTAGCTACTTGGACATCTAGATACCTTACCTGTTTGGCTTCTTTTCTCTGCTACATAAATCATCAGTGAGGAGGTAAAAGTGCCACTAATGCTAGCCTGGTATTTAGAGTTTATGGCTTATTGGCTAAGCAAACAGTCAGGATTGATGACATTTGCATAATGCATGCTGGGTGCTATTGGGAGAGAACAAAAATGACAAAAAAAATCCAAAATCGTAAAAAAAATATTTTAAAAATTGCACAAAAACTGATGAGGCTGAGAATACTGTAACAATATTACAAATAACATATTGGCCTTTTAAGTTTGTTGGAATCTGAAAAATCTCTTTCAGCAACTGTTGCCTAGATTGTAATATCTTGCCCACCTGCAGCCCTGTCAAAACGTATGATAGGCTAAATTTCATTCTGTCCAGTTATCTGTATTGCAACGAGTTGATATTATTGGTGATTTCATGCAAACTGCAAGTGTACGCACTTGCATTGTATGCACCAGTTTGCGCAGTGCATAGTCTGCATGATGTTCCTACAATTTAAAAAGGCACTAAGCTGTTGAACCAGCTTGAGCTGATCATAGAATGATGTCACAATGAATGCTTGTGGCAATTTCAATATATGTTCAGTATAATTTTATTATATAAAATCACCATACCAAAAAATAATATTTACTTCTACCTCTGCAAGACTCAAAAGATGCTAAAGGACATCTAGGATAGGGTTAAAGAAATTTAATAGAAAGGACAGAACCTTACAGAAATTAAGGCACGTCTCATTAATTCCTATGTCATGGAGAGCTTGACCTGACTCCAGTTTAGAATACATTCATCTCCTGATATTTTGCATATGGCCTATTTATGGTATTTGTAAAACTCATAGGAAGATGTCTTTTTTACATTAAAATGTCCAATCTCCTGACATATTTGATTGTTCATCTGTTTGTTTTTAAGGCTGGAACACACCTGGAATTACTGAGTAAATGCGGTCTGTATGCTGAGCTAATAAGAAGACAAAGATCTAATGGCCAACAGTGAATCAATGACCAGGTAGAAGAGCTATGGAGTCCAAAGCACCATTACTGTGGTTTTGTTTAATGTTTACTGGATGTAAATGATATCTTAAAATTACATTTGACTTTAAACTCTGTTTGTATACCATTTGTTAACAGGGTGCTTCACACCACTTGTAGATCGATGCTTTGTAAAAATATGAACTCAGGATTGGATTAGGCTTGTGTTCGGAATGGACGTTATTGCTAAGCATTACAGAGTATATTGTCTCCAGACTGCAGGTATTTTAACAAATATATTTTATACAGTTTTTGAATTGAAATGTAGTGTTTCCTTACACATGTATGTACATCACTGTACAGTAATTATTAAGTGTATGAATGTTTTACTGTGATACAAAGAATTTGTGAATGACCGTACAAAGGAGTCGACATGTACATTTGATGTAACCGGAGTACTAGGAATAAATAAATTCATTTATTACTCATGTCTGTCATGTAAATGTATATAGATGTAATATAATATTAAATAGCAAAAATACTTTTATAGAAATCTGTACATTGTATTACTATTCACATACACTCACAGAGCTCTTTATTAGGAACACCTAACTTGTATCTACACTCACTTTCCATTTTATCAGTTCCACTCACCATATCGGTGTAGTCCATCTGTTTATTTGCATAATTTGATATCCCACCTTAACCCCATTCATCAATGGTCAGGACCACCACAGAACAGGTATTACTTGAGTAGTGGATCATGGGTCATAGTCGTGTATTAGTAGGTGTTGTGCTGGTATAAGTGGATCAGACACAGCAATGCTGCTGGAGTTTTTTAACACCTCAGTGTCACTACTAGACTGAGAATAGTCCACCAACCAAAATATTCAGCCAGTAATGTTCTGTGAGCAGTAACCTGTGACCACTGATGAAGAATTAGAGGATGACTAATACGAACTGTGCTACAACAGATTAACTATTGTCTCTGATTTTAAATCTACCTGGTGGACTAACAAGGTAGGAGTGTGTCTAATAGAGTGGACAGTGAGAGGACACCGTGTTTAATAACTCCAGCAGCACTGCTGTGCCTGATCCACTCGTACCAGCGCAGCACACACTAACACACCACCACCAAGACATCAGTGTCACTGCGGTGCTGAGAGTGATCCACCACCCAAATACTTGCTCCGTGGCAGTCCTGTGGGGGTCTAGACCATTGAGAGGGGGCTAATAAAGTATGCAGAAAAACAGATGGACTACAGTATGTAATTGTAAACTATAAAGTGCTCTTATATGGTGAGTGGAGCAGATAAAACAGACAATGAGTGTAGATACAAAGTAGGTGTTCCTAGTAATGTGCTCAATGAGTGTATGTGCTATTTGCCACAAACCTATGTAAAGGAACAACGTGATACTAATCAGTGCAATAAACTACTGGCACAGTTTGGGGGCACAGCTTTTGTTTATTTATGAGAACACAGCGCCACCTAGTTGCAAAACACAACATGGACAAAACAAATTTGTCCTTCCTGCATATATTTGAGATGTGCATAACAATCTGCCTTACATCTTAACTATTTCGGGTGCTATCTCCATACAAAATTGCAATGTTTGTTGTTTTGTTAAATCGATGTAGTTACTAAGAAAGCTGTAGTTGCAGCTAACATCTGCAATTAATAACGCTGTACATTTAGTCCCGCCCCACGTTCAGTGCCGCGAACAGTGACGTTTACCGAAAGCAGAAGGGGCGTGGTTATACGCCTAGCAGCCCCAGAGTCGCCCTTTAAGAAGACGAATGGGCGGAGTTAAAGGTTTCACTGAGTGATCATGATGGATCTATGAGTGTCTGTGACAGTGTCAGCAGTATGTTCAGCATTGGTTTGAAGTCCATCTTGGGAATTCCTGGTTCAGCCTTAAAGGCGATTTTTCTTCCGAATGATTCAGTCGTTATAGCATAAAAAAGTAATTAGTGGTTTGAAGTAAAACCAATGAATAGAGGCTCATTGTGGTGATAGGAACCAGGAGTTGCTCTTTACAACGTAAGTTTACTCTTCAGAAAATCACTTGCGAGCCTAGACGTATCTTCTGTGTTCTTTGCGGTGTTGATAATGGTAAAACAGTTGCAATCTGAAAAAAAAAAGAAAAGATTTATATGGGTACTATATATCGGGCGTGGGTACAACAGATGGGTACAACATCCGGCGTGTACCTCTCGGTCATGAAAGACTTTTAAAATACGCTGTATATCTACCTTAAAATGACTCCTCCAGCCGGCAACATTTTGTTAATCGTTTCATGCATCATGTTAATCGTTTCAAGAAATGAGCTTTAGGGGCATTAAACACTTCAGACAAAAGGTAGACCTTTTTTTTTCTAGAACGAAACATTCAACATCAAACCACTTTTTTTGCTTAGATCTTAATTTAATTAAACAGAATTTTTGAGAAATCGGTTTAATTCCATTTTAAGACAATTTTGTTTTCTGAAGGAGCTGAATTATGAAAACACTGGTGCGTTCATTTCAAAATATCTAAATAGTTTCATCTCTCTGTGGTAGATTCTGAAATGGCTCCCTAAAGTGTACGGGACACGTCAGGACCCCTGTGTAAATATGTTTGTAAATGTGATCAAATATTGCTGTTTTGCAAACGTCATGGGTAATTTTTTTCATTTGCTTGGCTGGTTGTGGTAAAGCTAGAACTTATACTTTGAAGTGTCGCCTCAGTCTAGCCATGTTGACGAGGCAGCCACGCCCCTTCTCTTGTTGACTAGCTGATGGTATCAAGTGGATAAAACTGCCTTAGCCAGCGAACAAAATATCGGAGTACACAGTGGAACCAGGCAGCCGGCTAGCTGCTTACAGCTAGTATTACTGGTTCAACATGCAGAAGTATGAAAAACTAGAGAAAATTGGAGAGGGTAAGTTGATGCCTTAAGCTGCCTCCGTTGCCGCTGGTTGGGAAAGACGCTAGTGCTGTTGCTAGCCAAGGGATAGCAGCTAGCTAGCTAAGCAAGCACAGAGCCGCTTAGCTTTACCGGCGAAGGCCAGCTTGTCTACCTCAGCTTACCTGTAGGTTGTAATTTAAAGAGGTAGCTAGAAAATATGGAAGGTGATTAAGAGGTTGCCATTAATAAATAGTTATGTGTGTCGCGGCAAAAACAGACCTGGAAGTTTGAAAAATGAGGCAAAAGTGAAGTGTCCGGTGTCTGTGTGTCTCTAGCTAGCCATTCGCTAAGGTCCCGTAACAGTTCGTTAACGTCTAATAATAATAGCTAATATGCTGCAAAGCACTATCCTATTGTATTCATACAGACACTGCCTCCTGTAATTCCTCAAGTATTCTAAAATGACTTGTGCATCATAGGTTATAAATGTGGCATTCCAGGTAACTAGAAGAACTCGCCTAAATCAGTAATTAATATTCGGCCTGTCTTTGCTTTTGGTATGTTGACAGTCTTTAATCTCTCTAAAACTATAGATTTGGCACCTACTATTTATACATGCTTATTCAAAGTCCTCATTTAGTAGCTCAGCAGTAAGACATTTGGTACCAGTGAGTATGTGAGATCCGTTTTGATCCAGCTATGGTCCATCAGCTGCTAGGGATCCTTTTTCTGGAGAGCATTGCTTTGGTTCCTGTGTCCACCAAGACAGAGAAGGACGCCAGTAGTTTTACATCCTTGCATGTTGGTAGCATTGGATTGTTGTATTCTCCACACTAAATATGACAGCTTAATAACTAAATTTAGAGATGGCACTGATTTCAGGTAATGGTATCAGGACAAGATGCTGGATCAGGTATTGCAGGAAAGAAAATTCCTCATTCCTGTTATGAATCTAGCCTGTAGTAGCACACTTTGTGGGATGTCACCTGGCAGATTGATAGATTATATGTTTTATAAATGTTTATTGATCTGTATAGGCATCGGTGGGAAAATGTACATGAAAAACATCAAATATTGAGTTCAACTTACAATTTTCATGTTGGTGCATCCTTGCTTGTTAGCCATTTATTTGTTCCTGTGGGGTAGTAGCGTTTGAGCATGAACGCTTGCATTCAGATTCTCATTTTAAGTGAAGTGTTCAATTGAATATAGCTCATTTTAAAGCTTGGTAGATTTGAAAGAAAGAACTATATCTATGTCAGTATAGTAAAGTGTGCCATCTATAATGAGAATAATACATTGAATAATAGAGAACACTAATTGTCTTTATAGGGTTTTAAAACCTAATGGAAACCATGATTTGTGGCTATGTGCGTTTTTACACAATGTGATGGTTTACAGTGCTTTTCTTAACTGGGAATCAGTGCTTGATTTTGGTCTCGTCCAACAGGTACCTATGGAACAGTCTTCAAAGCTAAAAACAGAGAGACTCATGAGATAGTGGCTTTGAAACGGGTCAGGCTGGATGATGATGATGAGGTAAGTCATTCACACAGTGCTTCTGGCAGTTTATTAACTGTATATTGTAATGTGTTTGTTTTAAATCAACCACCGTCTCTTGTAGGGAGTTCCCAGTTCAGCCTTACGAGAAATTTGCCTCTTGAAGGAGCTGAAACATAAAAACATTGTGAGGTAGAGTTATTTACTAGAATTTCAGTTCATGTCTTTTCATATTTGACACATTTAAAGTCACTAAATAATTATCATTTTCTATTTCGCTAACATACTGTACTGAAATATTAAATACTTGTTAGTCCTGATTGTTTTTTTCTGTTTGCTTTTGTTTTGTTTTATTTTGTTTATTAAGGTTGCACGACGTTCTACACAGTGATAAAAAGCTGACGCTAGTGTTTGAATACTGTGACCAGGTAAGGCAATGTTTGGTCAGACAAATGTCTTCTTGAAGTGTCTCAAAGCTGTACAGAGTAGTGATTTGATAAGCTTCCTAGCTTTTGTTATTATGTACTGGATAGGACAGCTGCATGTTATCCAGATGAAGAATTATTGTAACCAAGGCAAAGTATTTAAGATTTGTTTAATGTATGTTTACGTGTATTACTGTTTATGCAAAAAAATAATAAAAGTCAGAAAAATGTAACTTCGATATTGAAACGTGTGGGTCTGTGCTGATGGCTACCATCAGTATCAATCATATTCCACCCTGAAGAAGTCCCAACTATATGACCGTCTCTCAAATAAGTCCCTGTAATGAGCAGTGTTAGGTTAGCTACAAAGGATAGGATCCAGTGGAGGCACTCCACAGGATCCATACGAAGGATCCAGTGCCATTGCTGATTTCCAAACAGAAAATACTTGCGTACTCTCTCAAGAAGGCAGACTGATTCCACAGCAACGGCTGTGATTTCAGGGCTGGGTTAAACAATAATATTTTCATATTTTAAATATATAAACTTTCCATTTTATTCATAAAAGTATGCATGAACATTTCCAATTCATACAAACTAATTAATTGTAAATTAGGCATCAGCAAGTATCTTTAGATTTTTATTCAGTGTTTTCCTAATTTTCAAGAAATGTGAATGATTAATATAATACTGTAACTGTTGCTGTTTATTGTTAAGTTAATTTTGTGGAGATTTGATAATGACTTCTTAAATACAGGGTATTCTGGATATTTATTCTCAATATTGCCCACATTTTTCAGTTTTAATGGATCATCCTCAGATGTGGACACATCTAAAATAGCTTAATTTTAATTTCTTAATAATTATTGAAAACAGTGACTCAAAACCTTTTAAATAGCAACAATGTATGTGTCTTCATTAATAGGATCTAAAGAAATATTTTGACAGCTGCAATGGAGACTTGGATCCAGAGATTGTAAAGGTAAGTGTTTTCTTTGTGCTGTCTAATATGAAGCCATGAAACACCATCTCATTGAAATGCATTATGAAGTGAATCTTTTGTTTCAGTAACTTGAACAATGTACCTCCAAGGGCACCCAACTCTATTACAGGGCATGCACCATCCTGAAGAGTGGTAGATTTAACCCAGAACTAACTGCAGTTACAGTTAATCTATCTTCAGAAGCAGAGTTGAGCGTACCTAATGTGAATCTTTAACAGCTTGCCCTGTCTATAAGCTGCTCTGTTTGTCTCCATAAGTCAAACAGACTGGTTGCTCACTGTTAGCAGGCA